>NC_074676.1:55640073-55737573 GCF_029448725.1 Salvelinus fontinalis
CTGATGAAGAAGCATCAGTCGCCAGTAAACAGACAGTAACAGAGTTCCTGATGAAGAAGCATCAGTCGCCAGTAAACAGACAGTAACAGAGTTCCTGATGAAGAAGCATCAGTCGCCAGTAAACAGACAGTAACAGAGTTCCTGATGAATAAGCATCAGTCGCCAGTAAACAGACAGTAACAGAGTTCCTGATGAATAAGCATCAGTCGCCAGTAAACAGACAGTAACAGAGTTCCTGATGAAGAAGCATCAGTCGCCAGTAAACAGACAGTAACAGAGTTCCTGATGAAGAAGCATCAGTCGCCAGTAAACAGACAGTAACAGAGTTCCTGATGAAGAAGCATCAGTCGCCAGTAAACAGACAGTAACAGAGTTCCTGATGAAGAAGCATCAGTCGCCAGTAAACAGACAGTAACAGAGTTCCTGATGAAGAAGCATCAGTCGCCAGTAAACAGACAGTAACAGAGTTCCTGATGAATAAGCATCAGTCGCCAGTAAACAGACAGTAACAGAGTTCCTGATGAATAAGCATCAGTCGCCAGTAAACAGACAGTAACAGAGTTCCTGATGAATAAGCATCAGTCGCCAGTAAACAGACAGTAACAGAGTTCCTGATGAAGAAGCATCAGTCGCCAGTAAACAGACAGTAACAGAGTTCCTGATGAAGAAGCATCAGTCGCCAGTAAACAGACAGTAACAGAGTTCCTGATGAAGAAGCATCAGTCGCCAGTAAACAGACAGTAACAGAGTTCCTGATGAAGAAGCATCAGTCGCCAGTAAACAGACAGTAACAGAGTTCCTGATGAATAAGCATCAGTCGTTGAGCTCCGTTTTCATTCTGGTAGAGCACCCCCTCCATGACAACCGACTAACCTGTACCCCCGCACATTGACTTGGTACCCCCGGTATAAAAGCCTCGTTATTGTTATTTTACAAGTGTTACATTTTATTATATTTTCTTACTTTTAGTTTATTTAGGAAATATTTTCTTTAAATTATTTCTTGAACTGCATTGTTGGTTAAGTAAGCATTTCACGGTAAGGTTCACCTACACCTGTTGTATTTGGCACGTGTGACAACATCTGATTTGATCAGCCTCTTCAGATCAATGGCTCCTTCCCAGTAATTTAGTTGAACAATGATATCACTGTCACAGTACTGGAGAAACAGCTTCCCAGCCAGCTGAGCTGAGATTTCCCAACCTATTCTACAGTCCGCTTGTTGATCAGACTCAGATCTGTTTACTTACCACTATTTGAAGGCTATTATTATGGTTGTTAAATTTAGATTTATAGACTTTCCATACACAGACACTATCTGCCAGTACAAGTAAGCAGTTAACTGTAGCTACTACCGTATAAGAGAGCCAACATCTAGAGACTGAGGGGACAAGGTTCACACAGCAGGAGTAGCTTGACAATCAAAATGGCCACCTGTTGAGAGGAGGGAGAATGCTTGTTCCCTGGACCTCAGCCAGCTCCTTCCTTTCCTCCCTGCTCTGCTCCATGTCTCCCTCCTTCCAGCTCTATCCACTCTGCTCCACGTCTCCCTCCTTCCAGCTCTATCCACTCTGCTCCACGTCTCCCTCTCTCCCTCTCTCCCTCTCCCTCTCCCTCTCCCTCTCCCTCTCCCTCCCTCCCTCCCTCCCTCCCTCCAGCTCTATCCACTCTGCTCCTCCATCCACTCCATTTATAAACTGCACATTCCAGTCCGAGGTGTCTCTTTAGACACCCATTAATCTCTGCAGGACAGACAGGCAGTCAAAGGCCCCTCGTTTATTTCAGGCTGCATGGTCCCCGTCCCACACAGCTGTCCAGCTCACACCCTCCCACTCACATCACCAGGTGCTGCTTGCTGTGTGCCAGGTGACAAACACACACACACACACACACACACACACACACACACACACACACACACACACACACACACACACACACACACACACACACACACAGAAACAGCACCTGAGGGAAGTCAACCCAGCCAACCTCAACCTAAGACAAAAACAGCCTCAGGGGAGATGCTTTAGGATTTGGGTCTGTGTGTCACCAGTCTGCTCAACCCCCTGGAAACACTGACACTGGGTCTCTGAAGAGCCTGTCTAGAGGAACAATGTCCCGGGTTAGACCGGGCAGGTGTCAGGAGACAAGTGTATTGTGAAGGGAACACACACACACACGGGAAGATATCTCCGTACTGGAGAAAGCATACCCTCCAGCCAACATACAAGTAGGTGGTTCTCTCACACCTTCACAGCGATACACACGCCTTCACAGCGATACACACGCCTTCACAGCGATACACACGCCTTCACAGCGATTACACACGCCTTCACAGCGATTACACACGCCTTCACAGCGATTACACACGCCTTCACAGCGATTACACACTCCTTCACAGCGATTACACACGCCTTCACAGCGATTACACACGCCTTCACAGCGATTACACACGCCTTCACAGCGATTACACACGCCTTCACAGCGATTACACACGCCTTCACAGTGATACACACGCCTTCACAGCGATACACACGCCTTCACAATACCTCACAAAGGGGCAATTAGAGAATAATGAAGCCGCTTTATACTGAGATGGCTGCTGAATTTGATGTCTCCTTCATACCAGGCTCTTAAATTAACCTTCTGTTTACAGCCTCTAGCCCTCTGAGGCCCAGCCCCTGGGCCCCTGTTTACAGCCTTGCCCCTCCTAGCCCTCTGAGGCCCAGCCCCTGGGCCCCTGTTTACAGCCTTGCCCCTCCTAGCCCTCTGAGGCCCAGCCCCTGGGCCCCTGTTTACAGCCTTGCCCCTCCTAGCCCTCTGAGGCCCAGCCCCTGGGCCCCTGTTTACAGCCTTGCTCCTCCTAGCCCTCTGAGGCCCAGCCCCTGGGGCCCCTGTTTACAGGCTTGCTCCTCCTAGCCCTCTGAGGCCCAGACCCCTGTTTACAGCCTTGCTCGTCCTAGCCCTCTGAGGCCCAGCCCCCTGGGGCGGAGGTCAGGCAGAAACACAATGTACCCTTATTCCCTTTATAGTCAACTCCTTTTGACCATCCAGTGCACTATATGGCACCCTACATAGGAAATAGAGTGTTAATTGGGAACACACCCACACTAAATCAAAAAAGGCCTTGATGTCATCAACAGCTTTTAATAAAGCTGGTGAAAGGTTGCTCCTCCAATGAAAGGCAGTCTGTTCTGTTCCACGTCTCGGAGTATTTCTTTGTCTAAAAGGCAGGCAGGCAGATTCTGGAGTCGGCATTTCAGACTCTAAACCCGGGGGGGGAAAACTAGATAAAAGTCCAAAATGGTACCCTATTCCCTATGTAGTGCACTCGTTTTGACCAGGCCCAATAGGGCTGTCTGAGAGCCCATCGTGCCCTGGTTAAAAGTAGTGGACTAGGCCAGAGTGCTTGCTACCCTAGACTATTGACCTTCAGAGTGATAGCCTGTCGATTCCACGGGAGGATTCCAAATGATGTGATTATGCAGAGACACGCATATCAGGGATTCCTCAAATGCAAAAACAGCAGTAGCTCTCACTCAATTGGTCAGCATCATTACTGCTGGTATTCATAGTGAATGTTGTATCATCATGACTATTTGGTTTGGCACATACTAGACACCCTATGTAGGATCTTCGCTTGGCCACCCTGTCGATGCAGGAAATGCTCACTTTTAAAAAATAAATGTCAGATTTGATTTACCCTGACTAAAAATGTATCAACCCCTATAAAAAAAAAATGTCCATGAATTATAATCCTCACAATAATTCACATGTTCTGTTGCTGCAGGATTATTTTCCTGCTGTGAGAATCTGGGTCAAATTAAGATCTTACATCTGTATGAGCATTTGAAATTCTTTTGATTTGACAGTTTAAAAATAGTCTTATATTTAGTACCACTCTCTCCATGAATCAGTTGTCATGGCTTTGGAAACATATGCATTTATATGGTTATATGGCTATATGGGCTATTTAGGGTAAGGGTTGGAACGAAAATCAGATTCATCTGAGATACTGTAGTCCAATTCAATATTTGACACCAAAAATCAGGCTGACTTTTACTGGTAACGTTTCCTCTCTGGTGAAAGTGATGCTGCTTATTCTATTGTTACTAAATCTTCAACAGGACACAGTACAGAGACAGGGGAGGTCAGTAATAAAGGTAAATAAATAGTAAATAAAGGTGAAATAAATTTAAAAAATTATCTGACCCCTACTCCTTGCAAAAGCTAATAGCTATTACTATACAAAGCAGCATGAGGCAATTGATCACCTCAGAACTTTAAAACTGCCAATAAAGGACAGGAACCAGAGGAGACAGTTGCCCAAGGGAGGAATAGAGGAGGACCTGGCCCTTAGACCTGGCCCTTAGACCTGGCCTGAGGGGAGAATACATTCCAGCCTCTTCTCTGACCTGCACTGTGGTCCCTGGCTCAGTCTGGTGGGTGGAGGTGGTCCCTGGGTCAGTCTGATGGGTGGAGGTGGTCCCTGGGTCAGTCTGATGGATCGGAGGTGGTCCCTGGGTCAGTCTGATGGGTGGAGGTGGTCCCTGGGTCAGTCTGATGGGTGGAGGTGGTCCCTGGGTCAGTCTGATGGGTGGAGGTGGTCCCTGGGTCAGTCTGATGGGTGGAGGTGGTCCCTGGGTCAGTCTGATGGGTGGAGGTGGTCCCTGGGTCAGTCTGATGGGTGGAGGTGGTCCCTGGGTCAGTCTGATGGGTGGAGGTGGTCCCTGGGTCAGTCTGATGGGTGGAGGTGGTCCCTGGGTCAGTCTGATGGGTGGAGGTGGTCCCTGGGTCAGTCTGATGGATCGGAGGTGGTCCCTGGGTCAGTCTGATGGATCGGAGGTGGTCCCTGGGTCAGTCTGATGGGTGGAGGTGGTCCCTGGGTCAGTCTGATGGATCGGAGGTGGTCCCTGGGTCAGTCTAATGGATCGGAGGTGGTCCCTGGGTCAGTCTGATGGATCGGAGGTGGTCCCTGGGTCAGTCTGATGGGTGGAGGTGGTCCCTGGGTCAGTCTGATGGGTGGAGGTGGTCCCTGGGTCAGTCTGATGGGTGGAGGTGGTCCCTGGGTCAGTCTGAAGGATGTGGGTGAGTGGTGTCTAGGGTGGGGGCATTAACAGCTCAAGCAGGGTGGAGGACTGGAGGCCTGGGGGGGGGGGGGGACTTATCTACACCTCCTATACAGTGCTGCTTGAAAGTGTGAAAAATGTGAACCCCTTGTGCAATTACAGATTTTTTTACCATGAAAACTTCATTTAAATCAGAACCAGTCTTTTGGATCTGACATAAAAGGCTTATATGTACCAATACCAAACGTTGGTGTAGATGAAATCATGCGTGTAGCGGGAAAAACAACATTAAAAAGGAAATTAGTGCAGAAATAAGTGAACCCCAAGTTGCATTGGTTAAATCAAGTAAGTAAGTAGAATCAGGTGGGTCAATAACTGGGTACCAAATGAACCAATCAAACGGAGAGATGGTTAAGGAAAGAGTTTGGGTAGGATTTAATAAGAGAGATAAGAAACCTGGATCGGTTTGGTGTTTACCCATCCAGGTGAACGGAAAGCACACCATAACCGAGAGGAAAGGAGATCTCAGAGGACATCAGGACGAGAGTAGTGAGAGCACATCAGTTTGGGGAAGGCTAGAAAATCATTTCAAAAAGGTTTTGAGCTCCATCAGTCCAATGTGAGGATAAAGCATTTACAAATGGAGAGCCTTTAACATGGACAGCAACTCGGCCTGGAAGTGGACGCTCTTCCGAAATATCCCCAAGAGCCACAAGAACAATAACACATCCAGGTAAAAGCCAACCCAAACAGCTCGAGATTTGCAGAACTCCCTTGCTGCATCTTGGGTAACTCTGCATGCTTCAACAATAAGAAGAACACTGAATCCAAAATACCATTCATGGGAGAGTTGCTAGGAAGAAGTCTCTGCTGTCAAAAAAACAAAAAAAAACTACCCGTCTTAACTTTGTCGGAGACCATCTGAACAAACCTAAAAAGGTTTCTGGAAGTCCATTCTATGGACCGATGAGGCTAAAAATGTACCTTTTTGGTCAATCAACACCGCTATGTTTGACGAAAACCCAACACTGCCTAACACCAAAATAATCTTATCCCAACAATCCAGCATGGTGGTGGGAATGTCAAGATCTGGGGCTGCTTCTCCTCTCTGGACCTGGACGACTCCACATCATTAAGGGAACCATAAATTCTGAGGTATACCAGGAGATTCTGGAACAGAACGTCAAGCCGTCAGTCAAGGAGCTAAAGCTGGGTCGAAAATGGGTCGTTCAACAAGAAAACGGCCCAAAGCATTCAATCAAATCTACCAAAGAACGGCTCAGGAAGAAGAAGATTTGTGTTTTGGATTGGTCAAAGTCCTGACCTAAATCCAATCGAGACGCTGTGGCAGGACTTGAAGCGGGAAGTTCATGCCAGACACCCCTCAAACCTCACTCCATTGGCTAAGTTCTGTAAGGAGGAGTGGTCAGAAACAGATGTCAGAGACTGATTACTGGCTATAGGAGACGTTTACTCAAAGTTATCGCTGCTAATGGAGGTGCCACAAGCTATTGACTAAAGGAGTTCACATTTTTGCACACATCAAATCTGAGTTTCTGTTAAATAAACCACTTTTGTTCAATAAACAATACAAATATATATTTATTTTTCTGTCATTTACTTGGAATGTCTTTATTACAAATTGGGGTTTAGTTAAGGATTTTTATTTTTATATTTTATAGCAAAAATAATGACCAGACCTGTAGGGTTCAAGCAGAACTGTATACCTGCTGGGGTGGGCAGAGCAGGTGATTGTATCTACAACAACACACCATTAGAGCAATTACGAGCGGGGGACTAAAACAGCAGCGCCTGGCCCTCCCCATTCTGATGAGCCTGGAGGCTCCCTGGAAAGATAAGAGGGAGGAACCTGATACTTTACCCAGAGACTGCGTCCTAAATGGCAGATTTAGTGCACTATGGAGGTAACAGGGGGCCTTTGGGACACAGCCAGAAGGGATATAGGTGGACAGAGAGAAACCCGCTCAGTAAACTTAAAAGAGTTGACCTGCCACACCTGCAATCTGCCCCCTATAAATCTGAGAAACCATCAGTGATCCTTACGGAGATGGCAAGTTTGAGTCAAACTAGTTTTTATTTTATTTATGACTTCAAAAGAAAAGTCCCTCACTTATCACCTGTTTAAAAACAGAATATGCATGATGGTTCATTCTTAAACCATTAAATTAAATAAAAAAACGTATATTTCAATCTCTTTACAAAAAACAAAAAAAATCGATGTTTTCCCCCAATCCAAATATCTTTTCAGAATAAATCTGTGACTGTGAGAGCATTACAAACCAAACCTGAGGACTGTTGGGTTACCTGTCCCCAGGTTAAAACCCACAGGAAAGGGGGTTCAGAGGTCTCAGGTAAATCCTTTATCTACGGCCATCCACTCAGGAGTAACTGTGTGTGTGTTGACACCAGTCCTATACCAGCAGAGTTGAGCCGTGAAGTTAATAGGTAGACAGACTCCCCACCTGAGCGCTAAGAACGGTGGGTTTTAGGAAAACAGCCAGACAGGAGATGTTTAGCTCTTAACGGCCATCCTAGAAGGGGTGGAGGAGTAGCAGGTTGACACCAGGAGACTGTAGTCTTAACAGATAACCCTAATGGAACAAATACAATAGGATTCTTTCTATGTTTAGTGACATTAACACAGTTTCCGAAGTGTTAAGCTGCCCCCCCCCCACCCCCCACCCCAAAAAAAAGCATATTACAAAAATATCAAGATGACAATTTGCATAAAAATATGAGAAACTATGAATTCCAGAAATATAAATCCCTGCCACTACAGAAATAATGTTACTTGTTCAAAATAAAGTGATATTTGACACAAATGATCTACAAATAGAACAGGATCATAAAAAAACAAAAAGCCTTACTAAATATACTAGTTGTCGCCATCTGTTGTTGTCAACAGTCACACAACTTTCTACTGTGTCACTTCTGTCTCGAAAACAATCATCTTTGACGCATTTCCAGATGGTCATTTTAGAAGAGACCCTTATTTCACTCCCTATGTCACACCTGTAATTCAAACCGCCCCAAAAAAACAGCTTTAAAACCCCACATTTCTGTTTCCAGTCAATTATAGCGGCTCCATTTTGGATAGCCCCAAATAAGTTTAGAATGTATCAATCTTAGCTTCATAATGATCACAAACATTTGACATTCTGTACCTGATTTCATTCAACCACCTGAACTATGGCACATTATTTCAGGCTATATTGTTTCCATATAAAATGTACATTCTCCTGTTCCTAAACAACGTGAAAATAGCACTTGCTCCGCAAGGCTCATCAAATCACAGCTCATGTCTCCAGATCCACCCATCAACCACAATGGAATCACAGGAATAATCTTTATCAAAGCCAGAACTAGGCCTGTACACAATACCAATTCACACAAAGTTACAGGATCATTTGGGAAGATAAATCAGACATGATATCTGATTCAGTTCTGTGTTTTTATAATTCAGCAGGTAATCAACATCAGTCTACAATCGCAGAAAAGCAATACTATCCATGGCATATTTACTGAACATTCACAGTCTCGCCAGATGAAGGTGAAAACACTGATGTAACTAGAACTATTGGAACAAGAACTATTATAATTAGAACTATTAGAACAAGAACTATTATAATTAGAACTATTATAATTAGAACTATTATAATTAGAACTATTATACTTGGAACTATTGGAACTAGAATTATTATAACTAGAACTATTATAACTAGAACTATTATAATTAGAACTATTATAATTAGAACTATTATACTTGGAACTATTGGAACTAGAACTATTATAACTAGAACTATTATAACTAGAACTATTATAACTAGAACTATTATAACTAGAACTATTATAACTAGAACTATTATAACTAGAACTATTATAATTAGAACTATTATAACTAGAACTATTATAACTAGAACTATTATAACTAGAACTATTATAACTAGAACTATTATAACTAGAACTATTATAACTAGAACTATTATAACTAGAACTATTATAACTAGAACTATTATAACTAGAACTATTGAAACTAGAACTATTATAACTAGAACTATTATAACTAGAACTATTATAACTAGAACTATTGAAACTAGAACTATTGAAACTAGAACTATTGAAACTAGAACTATTATAACTAGAACTATTATAACTAGAACTATTATAACTAGAACTATTATAACTAGAACTATTATAACTAGAACTATTATAACTAGAACTATTGAAACTAGAACTATTATAACTAGAACTATTATAACTAGAACTATTGTAACTAGAACTATTATAACTAGAACTATTATAACTAGAACTATTGAAACTAGAACTATTATAACTAGAACTATTATAACTAGAACTATCATAATTACAACTATTGGAATTAGAACTAATGGAAATATAACTATTGGACCTAGAACCATTGGACCTAGAACTATAATTAGAACTATTGGAATTAGAACTATTGGAAATATAACTATTATAATTAGAACTAATGGACCTAGAACCATTGGACCTAGAACTATTATAATTAGAACTAATGGAACTAGAACTATTATAATTAGAACTATTGGAACTAGAACTATTATAATTAGAACTAATGGAACTAGAACTATTATAATTAGAACTAATGGAACTAGAACTATTATAATTAGAACTAATGGAACTAGAACTATTATAATTAGAACTAATGGAACTAGAACTATTATAATTAGAACTAATGGAACTAGAACTATTATAATTAGAACTAATGGAACTAGATCTCAACAGGACAGGGTAGCGGAGCAGAGCAGCCATTTCATATAGCACCTTTTCCTCTATTCAACAAAAACTCCAGGTGTTTACATTCCCCTGCACACACACACACACACACACAACGCCACTAAATCAAAACGCAAACAAAGAGGAATCTGCCGCCAAAACATCTTTCTCTGTTTGTTTGCGAGTGCCACAGACAGATTTAAAATGACCACTTATTGTTTTTAACTACTAAAACATATTTCTTTGTTAAATGAAAGCTCTATACCGCCACTAAGCCCTAATCCGCCAATAAACTCAGAGCCCAAAACATATCAAACTGATTTCATGGTGAATCAGGGTGAATTTCAGGGTGAAATATAAAATATAAAAGCATCAGTAACAATCCTATTAGGTATTTCAGTTTGAGGCCTGACATCAAATATTCCATATGTCCCACTACCATCAAACCTCCATGGAGCCAAGGGGACGTTAGAGGTCCCTGATGCCCCAGTAGGAGCCTCCTCCCTGGGCCTTACCTCGCTGTACGACGTGGGCGTCCCCGTCTCCAGATACAACATGTTGGCGCTGAGGTTAAGCAGTGCTGCTGCTGTGTGCTCCACTGACTCCAGGATGAATCTACACCTTCTGGTCCCTGTTCTCAGTCTGAATGAACGAGTGGCTACGAGGACTATGGATGACAACAGGACAGGACAAGCAGAGAGTCTCTATAGGAATCTATGGGAGGGAGATATATACCAGGGGGTGGGGGGGGGGTAGGGAGGAGGAGGGGTCTGAGGAGGTACCTGTCCAATACCTGGGGTGGTAAGTCCACACCCATCTCCCGGAGAAGCTCTCTGGTTCTCCTTGTGTCTCTCCCTAAAGACGCTCTGCAGCGATACACAGTGTCAAACGTATACAGTTCACTCAGTAAATTCCCTTCTTATAAATCGTCAACAATCAATACAACCAGTAGAGTTAATCCCACCTGCTTTCTGACAACTCGCTGCTCTGTTCTACAGGACAATGTGTCAACACATATAGCTTTGAATATCCACATGGAATTATTACGTTCTAATGTCCTTAAAGGCTCTGAATGCTGAACTGACCTGCTGTCGGTCACCTGGAAGTGTAGCCTGTAGTGGCTAAACAACACGTCTGATTTATTGGCTGGAAGTGTAGCCTGTAGTGGCTAAACAACACGTCTGATGTATTGGCTGGAAGTGTAGCCTGTAGTGGCTAAACAACACGTCTGATGTATTGGCTGGAAGTGTAGCCTGTAGTGGCTAAACAACACGTCTGATGTATTGGCTGGAAGTGTAGCTTGTAGAGGCTAAACAACACGTCTGATGTATTGGCTGGAAGTGTAGCCTGTAGTGGCTAAACAACACGTCTGATGTATTGGCTGGAAGTGTAGCCTGTAGTGGCTAAACAACACGTCTGATGTATTGGCTGGAAGTGTAGCCTGTAGTGGCTAAACAACACGTCTGATGTATTGGCTGGAAGTGTAGCCTGTAGTGGCTAAACAACACGTCTGATTTATTGGCTGGAAGTGTAGCCTGTAGAGGCTAAACAACACGTCTGATTTATTGGCTGGAAGTGTAGCCTGTAGAGGCTAAACAACACGTCTGATTTATTGGCTGGAAGTGTAGCCTGTAGTGGCTAAACAACACGTCTGATGTATTGGCTGGAAGGGTAGCCTGTAGTGGCTAAACAACACATCTGATATATTGGCTGGAAGTGTAGCCTGTAGAGGCTAAACAACACGTCTGATGTATTGGCTGGAAGTGTAGCCTGTAGAGGCTAAACAACACATCTGATGTATTGGCTGGAAGTGTAGCCTGTAGAGGCTAAACAACACGTCTGATGTATTGGCTGGAAGTGTAGCCTGTAGAGGCTAAACAACAACCAATAATATAAAACCAAGAAATTAACAGCACATTGAATAGGCTAAATACACAGAAATGCTATATTATAACATTATCCACTACATTACTGTCTCTCTTATTACATGACCCCCATGAAGAGATACCACTACATTTAAAGTAAAGATATTTGAGCAGTTGTAATCGTTTAAAGGAAAAACAGACTATTTCCACAGGGCAAAAATTACTATTTTCACAGGGCAAAACCAAGACTATTTACACAGGACAATTACTATGAGAATATTCCAGAGATTATAATTTCAGAGTTAATCAAAGTACTCTCGCACTAGACGGCTACAAAGTCAGGGTCTCTGGATGCTTTAGTGTGGCTGGGAAAAGTACAGTGTTAGTTAGCATGAGAATCAACCCAAACAAAACCCAGCAGCCGGGGGCATCAACCCAGCAGCCGGGGGCATCAACCCAGCAGCCGGGGGCATCAACCCAGCAGCCGGGGGCATCAACACAGCAGCCGGGGGCATCAACCCAGCAGCCGGGGGCATCAACACAGCAGCCGGGGGCATCAACACAGCAGCCGGGGAGGTACTGAAGGAGGACTGAATCCAGACCCGGGGGGGGCACCGAAGGAGGAGGTCTGAATCCAGACCCGGGGGGGGCACCGAAGGAGGAGGTCTGAATCCAGACCCAGGGGGGGTACCGAAGGAGGAGGTCTGAATCCAGACCCAGGGGGGGTACCGAAGGAGGAGGTCTGAATCCAGACCCGGGGGGGGCACCGAAGGAGGAGGACTGAATCCAGACCCGGGGGGGGCACCGAAGGAGGAGGTCTGAATCCAGACCCAGGGGGGGGTACCGAAGGAGGAGGACGGAATCCAGACCGAGGGGGGGTACCGAAGGAGGAGGTCTGAATCCAGACCCAGGGGGGGTACCGAAGGAGGAGGTCTGAATCCAGACCCAGGGGGGGGTACCGAAGGAGGAGGACGGAATCCAGACCGAGGGGGGGGTACCGAAGGAGGAGGTCTGAATCCAGACCCAGGGGGGGTACCGAAGGAGGAGGTCTGAATCCAGACCCAGGGGGGGTACCGAAGGAGGAGGTCTGGCAAAGCATGGCATTTATTCAATATAAAATAGATTAAACTGCATTTGAAATGAAAAAGTAAAATGTTTTTTGACAAAGAGACATTGCAATTTATTTGAATTTAGAATTTCTAGATCCTGAAAATATTTAATCTAGAATGATGTATTGTTGTCTCTACCTTCTTGACTTTGTGCTGTTGCCTGTGCCCAATAATGTTTGTACCATGTTTTATGCTGCTACCATGTTGTTGTGTGGTGTTACTACCATGCTATGTTGTTGTCTTAGGTCACTCTCTATGTCGTGTTGTCTTAGGTCCCTCTCTATGTAGTGCTGTCTTAGGTCCCTCTCTATGTAGTGTTGTCTTAGGTCTCTATGTAGTGTTGTCTTAGGTCTCTATGTAGTGTTGTCTTAGGTCCCTCTCTATGTAGTGTTGTCTTAGGTCCCTCTCTATGTAGTGTTGTCTTAGGTCCCTCTCTATGTAGTGTTGTCTTAGGTCCCTCTCTATGTAGTGTTGTCTTAGGTCCCTCTCTATGTAGTGTTGTCTTAGGTCCCTCTATGTAGTGTTGTCTTAGGTCCCTCTCTATGTAGTGTTGTCTTAGGTCCCTCTCTATGTAGTGTTGTCTTAGGTCTCTATGTAGTGTTGTCTTAGGTCTCTATGTAGTGTTGTCTTAGGTCTCTATGTAGTGTTGTCTTAGGTCTCTATGTAGTGTTGTCTTAGGTCCCTCTCTATGTAGTGTTGTCTTAGGTCTCTATGTAGTGTTGTCTTAGGTCTCTATGTAGTGTTGTCTTAGGTCCCTCTCTATGTAGTGTTGTGTGTTTTGTCCTATATTTTAATTTAAGTACTTTTTTTTTATCCCAGGGCCCGTCCCCGCAGGAGGCCTTTTGGTAGGCCGTCATTGTAAATAAGAATTTGTTCTTAACTGACTTGCCTAGTTAAATAAAATATAATATTTTAAAAAAATGATTAGTACCTTTCATAGCTTTTGACAGAGGCAAAAAAAACAAAAATTGTACCATTACGCTCGTATGTAATCAGATCTGTAGTTAGCTACATGTTAACATTAGCAAGCGCTAGGCTACATTGCAGACAGCACTGCAACCTGAGTGGCTGGAGGTATTATAGGAAAGGTGGTTGATGACAGTGCAGGGTAAGTGGGGTGGAGGTGGGGTAAATTCTATTCCTGCAGGACAAGGGGAAACTCTTGCCCTCTGGCCCCAAGTTAAACTCTTTCAAAGCTGTCACTAAACAGAGCAGAACCCTTACTACTCTGTGCCCTTGAGTCATCTATCGCTGATTGTCTACAATCAGTAGCGACACCCAGCCAGTCCAGACCCCATGTCCAGGGGGCCACAGACCTACCAGGACTCCCTGACCACTATACACCCAGTCAGGGATGGAAATTAAGATAACCCAGTCTGAGAAGTGATAGGCTATGACAAACTAGTCCGCTGGTGAGTGAAATGTAGACTTTTACGATATCCCATGGCACAAATATTAGAACCGAGCCAAGCCAATAGAATGTCTAGTAGATATAGCCCAGCTGGCCAATACCCAAGAATCTTGCGTTCCAGCCCAGGCTCCTTGGGCTGCAGACTTACAAGTCAGTCAGCACTGGCTGTAGAGCAGAGGGACACGTTAAACCAAAATGGACCCCATTCTGATGTTACGGCCTTCGTCTCCCTGCCGCAGTACGGTGACCTCATCTCATTCAAGCCCTGACCTCTTTTGAAGCTGGTAATTAGTTGAACCAACTTGAATTATGTTAAGACAACATTGGCAAAACGTTGAAGAGAGGTTAGGGAACTCTATGGTTGTGGTTCTGAAAACCTCGGTGTAACGCTCATTCCTTTGACGATAAACGCGAATCCGATCATCACCCCTGGTGAGACAAAACTGCAACTCGTCAGTGAAGAGCACTTTTTGCCAGTCCTGTCTGGTCCAGCGAAGGTGGGTTTGTGCCCATAGGAGACATTGTTACCGGTGATGTCTGGTGAGGACCTGCCTTACAACAGGCCTACAAGCCCTCAGTCCAGCCTCTTTCAGCCTATTGCGGACAGTCTGAGCGCTGATGGAGGGATTGTGCGTTCCTGGTGTAACTCGGGCAGTTGTTGTTGCCATCCTGTACCTGTCCCGCAGGTGTGATGTTTGGATGTACCAATCATGTGCAAGTGTTGTTACACGTGGTCTGCCACTGCGAGGACGATCAGCTGTCCGTCCTGTCTCCCTGTAGCGCTGTCTTAGGCGACATTTATTGTCCTGGCCACATCTGCAGTCCTCATGCCTCCTTGCAGCATGCCTAAGGCACGTTCACGCAGATGAGCAGGGACCCTGGGCATCTTTCTTTTGGTGTTTTTCAGAGTCAGTAGAAAGGCCTCTTTAGTGTCCTCAGTTTTTATAACTGTGACCTTAATTGCCTACCGTCTGTAAGCTGTTAGTGTCTTAACGACCGTTCCACAGGTGCATGTTCATTCATTGTTTAAGGTTCATTGAACAAGCATGGGAAACAGTGTTTAAACCCTTTACAATGAATATCTGTGAAGTTATTTGAATTTTTACGAATTATCTTTGAAAGACAGGGTCCTGAAAAAGGGACGTTTCTTTTTTTGCTGAGTTTACACACACAAGTTTGGACACACCAACTCATTCCAGGGTTTTTCTTTATTTTTACTATTTGCCAAATCAGTTGTGTTGTGACAAGGTAGGGGTGATATACAGAAGATAGCCCTATTTGTTAAAAGACCAAGTCCATATTATGGCAAGAACAGCTCAAATAACCAAAGAGAAACGACACAAAATAAAATACAAAATAACAAATGGCAATCAGTGAAAAGTTCCCAAACAAACACGATTAGTCTATAGTGCAGTGATACTCATGTTGACTGAGTGAAATATCACTCTGCTCCCATCAACTGTAACGGCACCCGTCCTGCAAAGCGCCTGACAGTCAGTCCTTGCATCGTACGAATTTGAAAGTGGTTCCATTTCTCCAGCCACACCCCTCATAGCAAACCATGTTGTGGTCTGTTGTTTTGTTCAAAAATGAAAGAGAGGGCCTTTTAAAAGCCAAAAGGTAACTTTACAAGTCACACACGCGCCGAGGTGAGTCTGGTTAACCAATATACACATCATCTCTGTAACCAGCCCTAAAACGTGAAGAATGGGCACGAGTCTAACTATTGACTTTTAACATTAGCCCTCCTAGTCAATGAAAGGATAAGGTGACACGGTTAAAGTGTTGCCTCAGGTGACACAGCAACACAAAAGGGAGTAGAGCCCTAAACCTGACCCTCACAAATTACAGCACAGAGCCACAGTGAAAGGTGGTTGAATCCCTGAAAGGAGGACCGGCTTTCAAGGGGATGTTTTATAATACACTATTATCAGCAGGACAAAATATGTTATTGGATTAACGTTTAGAAATTAGAATTGATCAAAAACAATATATATATATATATATATATATATATATATATTATTTTTTAAAGTGTACCACTTGACTATTTGGCAACAGGATGGTGATCAGTGATTCAGACTCGAGTTACTTGTAAACTGTAGTAGGTAAACGAGGCATGAAATCCAACACCTAAACAGCAGCTTGTTTACAACAGAGAGTTAGCCACAGGCTAAATGAGTTAGCTATAGGCTACAGAGTACTTATGAAAAAGAAGGGCCCTACTCTACATCTCCCAAAATAAAATCAGTCATAACACTCCTCTCCTTGTGAGACTCAAGACAAAAAAAGAGGCTCTTACTTCGTTTTGTCCCTTTAAGTAGCCCTTTTTTCCTTTAAGTCTGCTAGATTAGTTCAGTATCATGTGTTAGGATGTCAGAGTGCTGCACGGTGCAGAGGGGAGAGAGCTTCCTCCCACACAGACCAGACAGGACAGACAACAGGCGGTGGAGAGAGACTATCCTTTTACACACCGCACACACCTCTACCCAGTCACCTGCTATTAGCATTGGGTCGGTGTCACGCTCAGTCAACTACATAGAATCGGTTTTCTTACTCATTTTAGCAGTGGGCGGACTGCGTTACTTGATACAGGAAATTCATTTATTACTGGAAATTCATCAATTTAACAGTTATGGGCCACCTGAATATATGGTAAACATAGCTGCTAAAGTCAATGTACTGTTGTTCTTTCTTATGATTTGCATTCAAGATTACGGCAAAGTCTTACGCTGTCTGTGTTCAACATCCTAGTCAACCAACATCTGAACACTGTCTGTGTTCAACATCCTAGTCAACCAACATCTAAAACACTGTCTGTGTTCAACATCCTAGTCAACCAACATCTAAACGCTGTCTGTGTTCAACATCCTAGTCAACCAACATCTAAAACACTGTCTGTGTTCAACATCCTAGTCAACCAACATCTAAAACGCTGTCTGTGTTCAACATCCTAGTCAACCAACATCTAAACACTGTCTGTGTTCAACATCCTAGTCAACCAACATCTAAAACACTGTCTGTGTTCAACATCCTAGTCAACCAACATCTAAAACACTGTCTGTGTTCAACATCCTAGTCAACCAACATCTAAACGCTGTCTGTGTTCAACATCCTAGTCAACCAACATCTAAAACACTGTCTGTGTTCAACATCCTAGTCAACCAACATCTAAAACACTGTCTGTGTTCAACATCCTAGTCAACCAACATCTAAAACACTGTCTGTGTTCAACATCCTAGTCAACCAACATCTAAAACACTGTCTGTGTTCAACATCCTAGTCAACCAACATCTAAAACACTGTCTGTGTTCAACATCCTAGTCAACCAACATCTAAACACTGTCTGTGTTCAACATCCTAGTCAACCAACATCTAAACACTGTCTGTGTTCAACATCCTAGTCAACCAACATCTAAAACACTGTCTGTGTTCAACATCCCAGTCAACCAACATCTAAAACACTGTGTTCAACATCCTAGTCAACCAACATCTAAAACGCTGTCTGTGTTCAACATCCTAGTCAACCACCATTTCCTAGGTTTCCATCCCTAGTATGTCGGGGCAGCCCAGACAGTGACACCAACAAGACTGACTGTCGTCTTGTAAGTCAGTGTAGCCTACCAAATGGTATCGATGACAAGAGCCTTTCATTTGGCTCACTAAAATTTGTATAAACTAGGCTTTTAGGAAATGATCTGCAGATAAATTCTGAAAACATTTGAGGAAGATTGTGAATCGTCACTGCAGGAACAGGAAGGTAGTGGGACAGCGTCATTCTGGTCCAAATACGGTGACCAATACGGTGACCACTTTCAACTTAATAATTTTACATTTTTGTTATCAAAAAAGTGTTTTTGGTAAGAAATGCCTTCTGGAAACTTTCATTAATAACAAACTTGTTGCCATCTGTAAATACAAATAAATAAAAAAAATGTTAAATTAAGCCCGGTTGGTTTAGCCACGGAAAAAGTCAAAAACCTTTCAGGTAGCCATGATTGGGTATTATAATTGATGGGCTGGACATGCAGAGAGAGATGTTTGGATTGGTCTGCCACGTACCACACTTCTGTCTATAATATGTGCTGCTAAGTTAGATTGTAATTTTTGGAAAGATCATCATGAAGAACTGCAAAAAAAGTGTTACTCCTGCTCACAACTGAATTTAACAGGCGCTATTGACAAAGATCATTGTGAAAAAGTGTGTGATGGACGACTTTCTGGAGGACGATCGTACCACCGCTAACTCTCTACAACTCTGAAAACGAATCAGACGATGAGGGAATCTCTGATTTAGGTAAAAAACATTTTTATTTGAACCAAACATTGTAGGGTTTTCTGACGACAGTGATGGGGAAGAAACGGAAATCAACAGTGTTGTTGTCACGGAAAAAGATGACCGAGTCTCGAAATCAGCGGAATGCCCGGTGGAAGCAGAGTATGATTACAAAATACGTTAGGGAGTCGATAAGAGAACACAAACAGCTATTGTATAAAACCGATTTTATTTGATGTAATGTGCGTTTACCAGAGACGGTAATGTGAAGAGCAATATGACCTGTACCAATGTCAGATTAGGATATAGGACAAGATGAAGTATATTTTTACTACTACTACTTTCACCACTTTTAGTCTTAATCTTTGGTTGTTTACTAAATTACCTTACTCTGTTTAGCAGGTCCACACACACACACACACACACACACACACACACACGTGAATATTTTAAGGAGATGGGTGGGGCTAAGGCTTAAGAGAGGGTGTGAACGACGCTGAATGGGTGTAAACAAAGAAGAGCTCTCCAGTAGGTGTACCAAAACATTCACGGTACATTCTCTCAAAAGTGGGGTTACAAGTTTATCAACTTTCAAAGAAGAATTATTGTTCCTCAACTGTAGTGTATGATATATAATTTTCTATCTCTGAGTCTCTACTTTTATCCAATGTAAAAAATAAAAATAAATTCAAATTTTGCTACATAGGACCCGAATCAAGGTGGTTGGTGACATATGATAATTAGAGCCCTCACAGAATCCAGGAATTAAAACGGAATTCAACAATATACTTTTTTTTTTTTTTTACCTTATTAGGGAATCAACTAAAGGTATTGAAAATGTATTAATTTGCTCATGTTTATCATAAGACATGAAAAGAATACATCAGTGATTCGTATTTTCCGCAATTTTCTGAAGAGGCAACAAGAAAGTCCTTGTCTGTATATGTGCAGTGTAGCCGTTAGCGGGGATGCTAACGAAAAAAGTCTTCTGGTAGATGGAAGGCTTTCCCAAAAACCTTCTCAATTAAAATGTGAACTACTGTACAAGAAAGTAGCCTATCCTGACCTGGCAGAATGATAGCATGATTATTTTCATCAATCCAGTGGGTATTTGTTTTGCAAACTCTACAATCACCTGTGAACAGAAACTCTGATAAACAGCCGACTGCTAGGCGAGCACTTGAATGAAAGGGTAACTACATCCTGGTAACTACATCCAGGTAACTACATCCTGGTAACTACATCCAGGTAACTACATCCAGGTAACTACATCCAGGTAACTACATCCTGGTAACTACATCCAGGTAACTACATCCAGGTAACTACATCCTGGTAACTACATCCAGGTAACTACATCCAGGTAACTACATCCAGGTAACTACATCCAGGTAACTACATCCTGGTAACTACATCCGGGTAACTACATCCTGGTAACTACATCCAGGTAACTACATCCTGGTAACTACATCCTGGTAGCTACATCCAGGTAACTACATCCTGGTAACTACATCCTGGTAACTACATCCTGGTAACTACATCCGGGTAACTACATCCTGGTAACTACATCCAAAAATTCTCAAAAGTTTTCATTTATTTTTCATGATAATGTGGACTATTTACTTAATTTTTATGTTTTAATAAACTATATAATTTGAAGAAGAAAAAAAACATTGTGGCAATTCATATCTTGCTGTAATCTCATGAAAAAACAGGATACATGTTAAAAAAGGTTTCATGTTTTTTTTAAACTTAAAAACAAAAAAATAGTCCTGAACATATAGGCGATATGTTATTTAAATTGTAAAGTCATATCTTTCTACACACAATACCGTAACAAATGTGTCCATTCTGGGAGGTAAACTCGATAAACTATTCAATAATTTCGTTTCTAATGTATTTCTAATGGAATCAAGGTCTTGGAATGTACCAGAGACCACCAAAATAAGATCTGGTTGAAGAAGGCAGGTTCTCACAGATGGGGGCAATAGGGGCTTTCTTAGTGCCCCTTACCTTCTCGCGCTCTAATGCAGGAATGAAGGCCCGCAGATCAATTTTCAAAGACAGAGAGAGAGATGGAGAGAGATAGATACAAGATTATCAAAAGTATGTGGACATCTGCTCGTTGATCATCTTATTCTAAAATCATGGGCATTAATATGGAGTTGGTCCCCCCCTTTGCTGCTATAACAGCCTCCTCTCTTCTGGGAAGTCTTTCCACTAGATGTTGGAACATTGCTGCAGGGACTTGCTTCTATTCAGCCACAAGAGCATTAGTGAGGTCGGGCATTGATGTTGGGCGATTAGGCCTGGCTCGCAGTCGGCATTCCAATTCATCCCAAAGGTGTTCGATGGGGTTGAGGTCAGGGCTCTGTGCCCAGACAGTCAAGTTCTTCCACACCGATCTCAACAAACCATTTCTGTATGGACCTCATTTCGTGCACAGGGGCATTGTCATGCTGAAACAGGAAAGGGCTTTCCCCAAACTATTGCCACAAAGTTGGAAGCACAGAATCGTCTAGAATGTCATTGTATGCTGTAGCGTTTCAATTTCCTTTCACTGGAACTAAGGGGCCCGAACCATGAAAAACAGCCCCAGACCATTATTTATCCTCCACCAAACTTTACAGTTGGTACTATGCATTGGGGCAGGTAGCGTTTTCCTGGCATCCGCCAAACCTAGATTTGTCCGTCGGACTGTCCAGAGTTCAATGGCGGTGAACATGTGCAGAATTCACGGTAATTTTCAACGTCTCCTTGTCCCAGTCTGTAATCCCCACACGTTTTACGCTGACAACCATCATTTCTGTTCCTAAGAACTCTAAGGCTTCATGTCACAATGATTACCACCCTGTAGCACTCACATCTGTAATCATGAAGTGCTTTGAGAGGCTGGTTATGGCTCACATCAACTCCACCATCCCAGACACTAGACCCACTCCAATTTACATAGCGCCCCAACAGATCCATAGATGACGTAATCTCAACTGCTCTCCACACTGCCCTCATCCACCTAGATAAGAGGAATACCTATGTCAGAATACTGTTCATTGACTACAGCTCAGTGTTCAACCACATAGTACCCTCCAAGCTCATCACCAAGCTTAGGACTCTGGGTCTGAACACCTCCCTCTGCAACTGGATCCTGGACTTCCTGACGGGCCGACCCCAGGTGGTGAGGGTAGGCAACATCTCCTCCACCACGCTGACCCTTAACACACGGAGCTGCAATAGTTTCCTTTTATGTCCAGCTATATTTACCTGATGTCTTACGTCATGGCGCTGGCTGCTCTGTCCCGAGAGAGTACGCTTACTGCATCTATCAAGGGGCTGACTTGCTGCTGCCTGGTAGAAGCGACGACCCAGAGGGCCTTGGGAGACCCCATCCCAAAAGACTGTGACCACGCTGTTTGGAGGTGGAAGAGCTGACACACCCAGGAAACATTGGGTGATGAAGTATGCTTTCCCACCAATGTTGCCTACCCTTATTTTCAATCTACACGGAGCCATGGAATAGGGCTTCCTCATCTGCCAGCCCTTACACGACCAATGGTTTTCCGGTCGGCATGGCAGCTATCGTTATGCAGTGTTACACCCCCCCCCCCTAACCCGGACGACGCCCCCCCCTAACCCGGACGACGCTGGGCCAATTGTGCGCCGCACCATCGGTCACCCGGTTGCGGCCGGCTGTGACAGAGCCTGGACTAGAACCAGGATCTGTAGTGGCACAGCTAGCACTGTGATGCAGTACCTTAGACCACTGAGACAGAGCCTGGACTCGAACCAGGGTCTGTAGTGGCACAGCTAGCACTGTGATGCAGTACCTTAGACCACTGAGACAGAGCCTGGACTAGAACCAGGGTCTGTAGTGGCACAGCTAGCACTGTGATGCAGTACCTTAGACCACTGAGACAGAGCCTGGACTCGAACCAGGGTCTGTAGTGGCACAGCTAGCACTGTGATGCAGTACCTTAGACCACTGAGACAGAGCCTGGACTAGAACCAGGGTCTGTAGTGGCACAGCTAGCACTGCAATGCAGTACCTTAGACCACTGAGACAGAGCCTGGACTCGAACCAGGGTCTGTAGTGGCACAGCTAGCACTGCGATGCAGTACCTTAGACCACTGAGACAGAGCCTGGACTCGAACCAGGGTCTGTAGTGGCACAGCTAGCACTGTGATGCAGTACCTTAGACCACTGAGACAGAGCCTGGACTAGAACCAGGGTCTGTAGTGGCACAGCTAGCACTGTGATGCAGTACCTTAGAGCCTGGGCTCAAACCAGGGTCTGTAGTGGCACAGCTAGCACTGTGATGCAGTACCTTAGACCACTGCGCCACTCAGGAGGCCCCTGCATTTTCCCTTCCTTCTTACACTCGGCGTTCCATGGTCCTATACTTCTTGCAGGATTTCTTGGACGGAGGTTCATCGTTCTCAAAAGGTCCAACCACGATGTTTTTATCTCATTATAATTTCTGCGTAACAATTAAGCACCTTACTGTGATTTTTTTTTAAACATTTTAAATGGAAAACAAAGAAACAATTAGCTTCTTAGCAAAGAGCAATTTATCAAGCAATAATTTAGCTAGGACTGTCTGGGAGGGGTTTGAGTGGGGAGGGCAATACTGAAAACTAGCTGTTATTGGCAGAGAGAGTATTGGAGCTCTTTCTTATTGGTCTATTAACTAATGTCACCAGGCAGGCCAAAACTCCATCCCACCAAAACAGGTTGAAATTTGAGGCGTTTTTTTTTCCCAAACAGCTCTTACACTAAAAGGGTATTATCATAATTTTCAACATTCCACAGTATTATTCCAACCTCACAGTGTGTTTAAAACACAGTAAAATTGACTGCACTGTGCTTTTGGAGGTCCTTAGACACTTTCTGGGCCTGCCAAGCATCGACAGCGATACAGTTTATCCGTCTCTAAGGAGTGCGGTTCCGTCTCTAAGGAGTGCGGTTCCGTCTCTAAGGAGTGCGGTTCCGTCTCTAAGGAGTGCGGTTCCGTCTCTAAGGAGTGCGGTTCCGTCTCTAAGGAGTGCGGTTCCGTCTCTAAGGAGTGCGGTTCCGTCTCTAAGGAGTGCGGTTCCGTCTCTAAGGAGTGCGGTTCCGTCTCTAAGGAGTGCGGTTCCGTCTCTAAGGAGTGCGGTTCCGTCTCTAAGGAGTGCGGTTCCGTCTCTAAGGAGTGCGGTTCCGTCTCTAAGGAGTGCGGTTCCGTCTCTAAGGAGTGCGGTTCCGTCTCTAAGGAGTGCGGTTCCGTCTCTAAGGAGTGCGGTTCCGTCTCTAAGGAGTGCGGTTCCGTCTCTAAGGAGTGCGGTTCCGTCTCTAAGGAGTGCGGTTCCGTCTCAAAGCCTTCAGCTTGTCCTGAACAAGTCTATTGTTCTATCACAGCAGCTCCTAGACACTATAAAGCATTGAGATGCTTTACTACAACCCATGGTGTCCCTAAGCGTATGGGTGGACTGTGTCCTACCAGCCACTATTCACACCAGCAGTCTGCTCAGTTTCTTTTTTCTTCTTCCGGTTAATGTACCTAACCTTATCTTTGGCCCTGGTCAACTATAGGTTCTTCCCGAGAGTAGGTGACTCTAGCGAATCTCCCACGTGTGAGATATCTCACTCATAATATCAGAAAACCCGGGGTTACGTGAGTGAAAAGAGCCTTTTCATAAGAGATCATAGCAGAACAATGAGAATTCGCACTAAGACACAACATCAGTTGAAATGCCAGGGCAGCGAACGGTATTCATGTGTAACTAACTGAGATGAATGGTAGAGTTCATGAGAGAGTGCTGCTTTGGGAATGAATCCGGCAGGAAGTGGAACTATTCTCTAGCTTGGACTGTTGCATCACCTTTTCTCCCTTCCATTCATGTGATAACAAAAACATTCCATGCACAGCCAGAAGAGCACTGGCCACCCCTCATAGCCTGGTTCCTCTCTAGGTTTCTTCCTAGGTTTTGGCCTTTCTAGGGAGTTTTTCCTAGCCACCGTGCTTCTACACCTGCATTGCTTGCTGTTTGGTGTTTTAGGCTGGGTTTCTGTACAGCACTTTGAGATATCAGCTGATGTAAGAAGGGCTATATAAATACATTTGATATGAAGACTGAAGACCAAAGAATCAGATGTACCTTGAAAAAAGGGACTATTATTAATTTTAATAGTTAACTTGAAATTCCAATAGTTGTATTCTTATTATAGGATGTTACAGCAATATGTTGATCCAAGAATTCAGAAGAAAACATGGCTATGTAACACATGAGAGGTGTGCTGAAGATAGACGGCTGATTCCAAACGCACAATGAGAGCCTCTCCTCTGCATGTTGACAGATCTACTCTGCTGTGAATCACCATCCTGCTCAGTCCTGGTCCCGTCTCCAACAGAGACCTCTTGGTCCCGTCTCCAACAGAGACCTCTCAGTCTTGGTCCCGTCTCCAACAGAGACCTCTTGGTCCCGTCTCCAACAGAGACCTCTCAGTCTTGGTCCCGTCTCCAACAGAGACCTCTCAGTCTTGGTCCCGTCTCCAACAGAGACCTCTCAGTCTTGGTCCCGTCTCCAACAGAGACCTCTCAGTCTTGGTCCCGTCTCCAACAGAGACCTCTCAGTCTTGGTCCCGTCTCCAACAGAGACCTCTCAGTCTTGGTCCCGTCTCCAACAGAGACCTCTCAGTCTTGGTCCCGTCTCCAACAGACACCTCTCAGTCTTGGTCCCGTCTCCAACAGAGACCTCTCAGTCTTGGTCCCGTCTCCAACAGAGACCTCTCAGTCTTGGTCCCGTCTCCAACAGAGACCTCTCAGTCCTCGTCCCGTCTCTAGCAGAGACCTCTCAGTCCTCGTCCCGTCTCCCAAATGGCACAATATTCCCTATATAGTTCACTACTTTTGACCAGAGACAATAGGGATTGGAGATAGAGCTCTGGTCAAATGTAGTGAACTTTATAGCTCTGTGTCACTACTTGGCCTGACCATGCTGAGCTCTGTGTCACTACTTGGCCTGACCACACTCAGCTGATCACAGCTTTATCAGGCTGTGCAATCAGCTGTTTAGGGTAGGATATAGCCTTTCTCATGCCACTGTTTCTGACACATTCCATTCATGTTATTCTACCTTCCCCCATGAGCCTTTTCTCTCCTCCCCCCCTGTGTTCCCCACCCAGGTAGAGGTAACACACACACACACACAGAGAGAGAGAGAGACGGGACCTCTGAGGGAGGCAGGTGCTGCGTTAAATTGCTGCCCTGCAGCTACGGGGGGGAAAAAGCCTACCAGAAGAAAAGGAATTTCAAATGAAACATGAAACCTTACACAAAACAACCATTCCTCCAGGGCCCTCAACAAAACGGCATTCTAACGACTCACGGAAGAGAGAGAGACACCTCTGTAGGAGGGAGGTGATTTTGGGGGGAGGGAGGGAGGTATTTGCCTTGCATCAATAGAGGCTGGGTCTAACTAGGTAATAATCGGGTTGGTGCGGCAGGCTGGGCAGCAGGCTGGGCGGCAGGCATGGCGATTGGCACCCTGCCATGCTCAGCCCCACACGACGTTGCATGCCCATGTACCACGCCCCTCCCTTGGTGGAGGTGGAGTGGAAGGTGGGTGGAGGTGGAGCGGAAGGTGGGGGCGCGGTATTAATCACTAGATCGAGAGAGAGACAGAGAGAGACAGAGACAGAGACAGAGACAGAGACAGAGAGAGAGAGAGACAGAGAGAGAGACAGAGAGAGAGAGAGAGAGAGAGAGAGACAGAGAGAGAGAGAGACAGAGAGAGAGACAGAGAGAGAGACAGAGACAGAGAGAGAGAGAAACAGAGAGAGACAGAGAGAGAGAGAGACAGAGAGAGAGACAGAGACAGAGACAGAGAGAGAGAGAAACAGAGAGAGACAGAGAGAGAGAGAGAGAGAGACAAAGACAGAGAGAGAGACAGAGACAGAGAGAGACAGAGAGAGACAGAGAGAGACAGAGACAGAGAGAGACAGAGAGAGACAGAGAGAGACAGAGACAGAGACAGAGACAGAGACAGAGAGAGACAGAGAGAGACAGAGAGAGACAGAGAGAGACAGAGACAGAGACAGAGAAAGACAGAGACAGAGAAAGACAGAGACAGAGACAGAGAGAGACAGAGACAGAGAGAGACAGAGAGAGACAGAGAGAGACAGAGAGAGACAGAGAGAGACAGAGAGAGACAGAGAGAGACAGAGAGAGAGAGAGACAGAGACAGAGACAGAGAGAGACAGAGACAGAGAGAGACAGAGAGAGACAGAGAGAGACAGAGAGAGACAGAGAGAGACAGAGACAGAGACAGAGAGAGACAGAGACAGAGAGAGACAGAGACAGAGAGAGACAGAGACAGAGAGAGACAGAGACAGAGAGAGAGAGAGACAGAGAGACAGAGAGAGAGAGAGAGAGACAGAGAGAGACAGAGAGAGACAGAGACAGAGACAGAGAGAGACAGAGACAGAGACAGAGAGAGACAGAGACAGAGAGAGACAGAGACAGAGAGAGACAGAGACAGAGAGAGACAGAGAGAGACAGAGAGAGACAGAGAGAGACAGAGAGAGACAGAGAGAGAGCAGAACAGCCCACCCTGAGGCAAACAAGGTTAAGTTGGAGCAGCATTACTTAGTTACACACATTCTCTGCGGCTGGACAACAGCATTCCTCCATTGGGAGAGGAACAGGAGAGCATTCACCTCGTCTACAATAGTGTAGAGGGCATGGCGGCTAAACCGATGTCAAAAGTCATAGCTGACTGGCCTGTGTGTTTGGTTACCAGGTCAAAGATGTTCCACTAGTATAGGTCATGTACAGTACTTCTGTATTACATTTTACATTTAAGTCATTTAGCAGACGCTCTTATCCAGAGCGACTTACAAATTGGTGCATTCACTGTATGTGTAATGTTTACTGTGTTTCACTTGTGTATTGTCTATTGTCTACTTTTGTGTATTGTCTTAACACATGTTTCCCATGCCAATAAAGCCTCTTGAATTGAATTGAATTGTATGACGTTATGGCAAAACAGCAAATCTGTGTCGCTAGGGCTCTTTTCAAAAGATAATAATCACCAGTGACTGTATGGTGTACAGGACAACAGAGACTGTTTGTGACCCGTTTCAGGAAACGAGGCGCATGTCGTGGGTCACTACTTCACAAGAGAGCCGTTTGAACGTACACTTTAAAAACGTTTTTTTTAAATCAAGATGTGTTTTTTTTTTTGGGGGGGGGGCAGAAATGCATTCTGGAACATGTGCACTTTCATTTTGCCTTAATAAACAAACTTGTATGCCATCTGTAAATACGAATAACATTTCTAAATTACGAGCCTAGTTGGTTTAGCTACCTGAAAAAGTCAGCAACCTTCCCGCTAGCCATGATTGGCTGAGATAATGAGTGGGCTGGATATGCGGAGAGATGAGTTCGGATGGGTCTGCCATATAGCACGCTTCTGTCTATTTGAGTTGGTTAGTATGTAATCCTGTCGAACGCGGCTTCTTAAAAAAATATATATTGTGTAGTAAAACTGCACAAGTGTTGCTCTCCACTTTTTGGAGGGCCGAGTTTTGAAATTTGTGGAATTAGTGTCTGAGATGTAGAGAACACCTGTCTCCGGATTACATCTTCAAACTGAAGGGCAACCGTGCTATCCGCGACAGGAGACCTCGTCCACCTATGATGTATACGGGTAAGAAAGTGGTTTAATTTCAAGTTAAAGTGGACTGTTAGCGAGCTAACAGATGGCTGGTTCGCTAGCTAACGTGTATGATCTTATTAGTTCGTATCTCAAAGCCATGTGCTTGACTAGTTATAGCCTAACGTTAGCTAGCTAACATTGAGCCTGGTTGGTTAGCTTCCTGCAGATTCATGCATGTAGTAACGTCATGAGTTGGGATTATGGTTCATTGTTTAGCTAGCTAGCTACATGTCTTAACAAAAGACTCCACTATGCAAGTAACCATTTCGGGTGTGTTCGTAAATTCAGTTTGGTCATCTACTCTGATTTCAGAGCACTCGTCTGAGCGCAGAATAACTGATGAATTTACGAACGCTCAACACCCGTTGAATATGGCCGGTGTCAGTAAACGTCGGCAAAAAAAAAGCGAATTAAATTGTCACCAACGCTCTGGATAACATGAAAACAGCCTAACCTGCTCTGCTAGGGCGAGTAACATGGTCAGAGTGATGTGTTCTCTCATTTGTGTCTGAAAGTAGCTAGCCAGTTAGCTTGGGTGATTGACTGTTGTGACGTCAGAACCAACCGTGCTCGTCGACCAGAGTAGTGTGTGCGCTGAACGCGTCGAGAGCGAAACGCTCTGAGGTTTACCAACGGACAATCTGACAGCACGTGTAACGGTTGTGAAATGGCTAGCTAGTTAGCGGGTACTCGCTAGTAGCGTTTCAATCAGTTACGTCACTTGCTGGTTTAAAGTTATACTGTTACACACAGATGCAGTCACCAACGCTCTGGATAACATAACAGCCTAACCAGCTCTGCTAGGGAGAGTAATGTTCAGTGAGCTGTTCTCTCATTTGTGTCTGGAAGTAGCTAGCTAGCAAGTTAGCTTGGATGCTTGACTACTATTTTTTTTAAATATAATTATGAAAGAAACAAATACCAAAACAGAAAAACACACAGGGGAATTACATATCGAGATACATTTTCAATTTGTCAAAAACACTTACTGATTAAAATTGAAATAATCTTAAACAAATGTGAAGAAGAGTTTGTTTCTCCGCCCACTTCATTTTATGGATAAAGAATCTGCCATGAAATATAAACTAATTAACAATGAAAGTTTAAAATCAGGATCCATATCATTTGGGTCAATATAAAACATAATATCAGAGTCTTCGAAAATTAACATTAATAGTCGTTTCTTTTCAAATAAAACCAATCCAAAATCTTCTGACATGAGAACAAAATGAAATGGTCAAGAGTCTCTGGGTCGCCTCCCGGGTGGCGCAGTGGTCTAGGGCACTGCATCGCAGTGCTAGCTGCGCCACCAGAGTCTCTGGGTTCGCGCCCAGGCTCTGTCGCAGCCGGCCGCGACCGGGAGGTCCGTGGGGCGACGCACAATTGGCATAGCGTCGTCCGGGTTAGGGAGGGTTTGGCCGGTAGGGATATCCTTGTCTCATCGCGCTCCAGCGACTCCTGTGGCGGGCCGGGCGCAGTGCGCGCCAACCAAGGGGGGCCAGGTACACGGTGTTTCCTCCGACACATTGGTGCGGCTGGCTTCCGGGGTTGGAGGCGCGCTGTGTTAAGAAGCAGTACGGCTGGTTGGGTTGTGCTTCGGAGGACGTATGGCTTTCGACCTTCGTCTCTCCCGAGCCCGTACGGGAGTTGTAGCGATGAGACAAGGTAGTAATTACTAGCGATTGGATACCACGAAAATTGGGGAGAAAATGGGATTTAATAAAAATAAAAAAAAGAGTCTCTGGGTCACAACCACAAAATACACATTTGTTATCAATAGCTATTTTGAATCGGTGTATAATAAAAGGTGTTTACAGGGGGTACCTGACTGCTGCTGTTAGTACAGACCGCTCGGATCAACCCTTAAAGAGATGGGTGGGGCTAAGGCTTCAATAAGAGGGTGTGAACGATGCTGATTGGGTGAAGACAAAGAAGGGTTTTCCAGCAGTAGGAACCAAAACATTCAAAAAGGACATTTTCTCAAAAGTGAGTTTACAAGTTGATCAACTTTCAAAGGCAAAATGACTTTCCTCATTGTTCCTCAAATGCAGTGTATGATATAACATTTTGTAGCTCTGAGTCCAATGGCATCCAATGTAAAAAAAAATATTTAAAAAATAAAGCGATTTCTAATTTTTGTTACATAAAACCGATTTGAGCTGGTCGGTACAGTACGCCAGTGACTGCACGGTGTACGGTACAACAATGATTGTATGGTGTACAATAGAGGTAGGAGTGGGTTTCACTTCAGATGAAAACTGATGATTTCGGTGGAGATATTATTCCCTACCGTTCCTAGAAATGGAATCTACAAAATATCAGAGAGAGAAAAAAATAGCTTATTCATGCACTTGCATCACAAAAGGTTGACATCTTGAAGGCTGCATGAATTGCTGCTGTTCCCATCTTCAGACTGCATCGATGACTGTCTGTCATTGGCCTCCTAATGTACTGACATTCTGATCTACAATTTAAATAACCAAACGCTCCAGCAATCCCGAGCCTAATCAGAACACTGGGTTTGGTGCTAGACACGCCTCTAAAAGGTCTTGCTATTCTATTTACTAATTCCATCGCCAGGTGTGTTCTTGTGAGACTTACCCCCCCCCCCCCCCCAGTTCGGTCTATTGCCCTCTACACCGCCAGGTGTGTTCTTGTGAGACTTACCCCCCCAGTTCGGTCTATTGCCCTCTACACCGCCAGGTGTGTTCTTGTGAGACTTACCCCCCCCAGTTCGGTCTATTGCCCTCTACACCACCAGGTGTGTTCTTTTGAGACTTACCCCCCCAGTTCGGTCTATTGCTCTCTACACCTCCAGGTGTGTTCTTGTGAGACTTACCCCCCCCAGTTCGGTCTATTGCCCTCTACACCTCCAGGTGTGTTCTTGTGAGACTTACCCCCCCAGTTCGGTCTATTGCCCTCTACACCGCCAGGTGTGTTCTTGTGAGACTTATCCCCCCAGTTCGGTCTATTGCCCTCTACACCTCCAGGTGTGTTCTTGTGAGACTTACCCCCCAGCTCGGTCTATTACCCTCTACACCGCCAGGTGTGTTCTTGTGAGACTTACCCCCCCAGTTTGGTCTATTGCCCTCTACACCTCCAGGTGTATTCTTGTGAGACTTACCCCCCCCAGCTCGGTCAATTGCCCTCTACACCGCCAGGTGTATTCTTGTGAGACTTACCCCCCCAGTTCGGTCTATTGCCCTCTACACCGCCAGGTGTGTTTTTGTGAGACTTATCCCCCTAGTTCGGTCTATTGCCCTCTACACCGTGTGTTCTTGTGAGAATATAAATAAATAATTTGTATTTGACATTTGTGACATTTCCCAGTAGGCTATCTATAGTATTGTAATATTATAATGTACTGTACCTATTTAGCCATGTCCCAGTACAGTACTCACAGGTAGAGGCTGGTCAGATAGTAGAGTCCATGGGTGCTTTAGTGTTACATGTACTTACAGACAGTGGTTCCTGTCCCTCGTGCATGCTAATGCAGTCCATGCTGATCTGGATGGTGTTCCCTGCGGGTCCGTCTCCGTCTGCTGGGCTGTCTGAGAAGTTCAGCTCTATGGGCTGCGACGAGTGGAATGCTGACCTGAAAAACAGACCAATACTGATTTAACTAGGTTTAGAACTGTGTGGTGCGGTGTGTGTCGTGTCGTGTCGTGAACTCACTGGTCCAACATCTCCAGCAGCTGGTTGAACACATCCTGACTGAGGATGTCAGAGCTCTGTTCTGATTGGTTCTGTGACATTATGGAGGCCAGGAAGGAACTCTCTGTCCAGGACAAACGGGAGGAAGGGTCTCTGTACCTGCAGGAGGAGAGAGATAAAGGAACAACGTCACTAACTACTATAACTCTCTGTCCAGGACAAACGGGAGGAGGGGTCTCTATAAGCAAGTCCCTGCAGAAATGTTCCAAAATCTAGTGGAAAGACTTCCCAGAAGAGTGGAGGCTGTTATAGCAGCAAAAAAGGGGGGACCAATTCCATATTAATGACCATGATTTTAGAACGAGATGTTTGATGAGCAGGTGACTACATACTGTTGGTCATGTGGTGTACTTTCAGCCAACATGTCGTGCACCTAGAGCTGCTCTTAGTTTATTACACTTATGGCTGGGACTGCGGATTGACCCGGGGCTTCCGGCTGTCTAGATCCCTGCTGTTTGTTGACCCGGGGCTTCCAGCTGTCTAGATCCCTGCTGTTTGTTGTCCCGGGGCTTCCGGCTGTCTAGATCCCTGCTGCTTGTTGTCCCGGGGCTTCCGGCTGTCTAGATCCCTGCTGTTTGTTGTCCCGGGGCTTCCGGCTGTCTAGATCCCTGCTGTTTGTTGACCCGGGGCTTCCAGCTGTCTAGATCCCTGCTGTTTGTTGTCCCGGGGCTTCCGGCTGTCTAGATCCCTGCTGCTTGTTGTCCCGGGGCTTCCGGCTGTCTAGATCCCTGCTGTTTGTTGACCCGGGGCTTCCAGCTGTCTAGATCCCTGCTGTTTGTTGTCCCGGGGCTTCCGGATGTCTAGATCCCTGCTGCTTATTGACCCGGGGCTTCCGGCTGTCTAGATCCCTGCTGTTTGTTGTCCCGGGGCTTCTGGCTGTCTAGATCCCTGCTGCTTGTTGTCCCGGGGCTTCCAGCTGTCTAGATCCCTGCTGTTTGTTGACCCGGGGCTTCCAGCTGTCTAGATCCCTGCTGTTTGTTGCGGTTTCCATCTCCCCTGTGACCTGCCCTGTCTGGAACTATGAGGAGTAACAGCGTAGCCTACATTGCTACCATGACAAAGACCAAAGCCGGTGGGAGTACCGTTGAGGACTCTGGGTGTCTCTCTATCAAAGGTGAAGGATCTTTTAAAACAAACAAAAATAGTTCTACAAGCAGTTGTTACAACAAGAAAATAGTTTCAAGTTTTGTGTCCAAATACTGGTGGATTCTACTAATAAAAGAATGGACGACCTGACCAGAGAGGTCCAGGACCTGAAGAACAATACTGGTGGATTCTACTAATAAAAGAATGGACGACCTGACCAGAGAGGTCCAGGACCTGAAGAACAGTCTCCAGTTCTCCCAGGGTCAGCTCGGTGAGTTAAAACAGGAGAACGGCAAGATGACAGCAATCTGTAAGTCATTGAGAGAGGACATCAGTTCTGTACGTGAATCCATGATAACAATGACAGATAAATCAGATCATCTCGAGGGACAGTCAAGGCGGAACAACATGGTTGTGGACGGAATTGCAGAATCTCCACGAGACTTGGAGTCTGAGGACAAAGTGAGGGAAATGATCACGGAGAAACTGAAGATGGACCATAGGAATACTGAGGTGGAGTCCCCACAGGACTGGAAAACCCACCACCGGCCCAAGTGACAGGCCCAGGTCGATATTGGACAAGTTCATGAGGTTCAACGAAAGAGACAAGACCATGAGAGGAACGCACATCTGGCTCAACGAGGACTATCCTGAAGCTGTGCGCCAGAAGAGGAAAGCCCATGGGGACATTGCTTACATCCACTATGACAGGCTCATTGTCCCCCCTCCCTCCCAGAAGGGATGAGAGCCTATGGGTTCGAAGCTTCAACCCCGCAGCACACACACACACACACACACCCCCAATTGATCAATGGACTACTGAATGTTTATTTTCTTCTCTTGCTTTGTTTGCTCTTTCCCATATTATGTCTATCTCTGATCAGCTACTCGGTAAAGAGCTGAAAATATCCCATATTAATATATGTAACCTTAGAAATAAGGTTTATGAAATCAATCGCTAACGTCGGATAGCATTCCTCTACTAGACTCACTTAGATAATTCCTCCAACAGATGCATATCTGTATTACCAGTCATGTGAAATCCATAGATTAGGGCCTAATGAATTGATTTTAAAATGGACTAATTTCCACATATGAACTCTGAAATTGTTACATGTTGCGTTTATATTTTTTTGTTCAGCGTAATTTCCAACAATTCTACACATTTTTTGCCGAGAGAAAATGCTGCAGTTTTAAAAGCAAATGTACTGCAATTCTAAGCATTTTGCCACGATTAACGCTGTTCTTTTGCTCAAACATAAAAATCTATTCTTCTATGCTTATATTTTAGGTGACTGTTAGTTCTCAAAGATTATATTATTTAAAAAAAAAAGATATATATATATATATATATATATATATATATATATATATATATATATATATATATATATATATATATATATAGGTCCATTATCTTTTCTACATACTTTATATCTGGTTTTGGTTGTTAAAGTGTGAAAGTTTCCTGTAACTAATTTCCATAACTCCCTGTCCAGGACAGGTGGGAGGATGGGTCCCTATACCTGCAGGAAGAGAGAAATACAACATCACTAACTAGTAACAACAACTAACTACCGTAACTAACTAGCATAACCATAACTACCAAGGACAAATGGGAAGACGGGTCTCTCAACCTGCAGGAAGAGACAGGAACACCAGAATTACCAGGGACCTCACGATATTAACACCATACTGAGGTGCCGATACTCTCACAATTATCACGATTCTACTTGTGTTGTGATTTGATCATGTGATTTAACGTTCCAAACATATTGCTCACTATAAGTCTGCTGCAGAGAGAGCGTGAGACAACGAGTTTTGATCAGGGAAATAAAAGTGCTGAAAATATATGTTGGTTCACTATTTTTTTTTTTAAAGGAAGATGGTGAACAAGTTCTAGGATGCAAAAAAATAACTCTCAGGACAGGCGGGAGGTCAGGTCTCTAAACCTGCAGGAAGAGAGGAGGGGTACACAGTAACTAACTACCACACAGTAACTAACTACCACACAGTAACTAACTACCACACACTAACTAACTACCACACACTAACTAACTACCACACAATAACTAACTACCACACAATAACTAACTACCACACAATAACTAACTACCACACAATAACTAACTACCACACACTAACTAACTACCACACACTAACTAACTACCACACACTAACTAACTACCACACAATAACTAACTACCACACAGTAACTAACTACCACACAATAACTAACTACCACACAATAACTAACTACCACACAATAACTAACTACCACACAATAACTAACTACCACACACTAACTAACTACCACACACTAACTAACTACCACACACTAACTAACTACCACACAATAACTAACTACCACACACTAACTAACTACCACACAATAACTAACTACCACACACTAACTAACTACCACACACTAACTAACTACCACACAATAACTAACTACCACACACTAACTAACTACCACACACTAACTACCACACACTAACTAACTACCACACAGTAACTAACTACCACACAGTAACTAACTACCGCACAGTAACTAACTACCACAGAATAACTAACTACCACACAATAACTAACTACCACACAGTAACTAACTACCACACAGTAACTAACTACCACACAGTAACTAACTGTGCTTATTCAACGGATGGCCCGTGTAACCTCCTAGTCATTTCATACTGGGCGAGGTAGAAGCAGAGCCTATAGCCGTGGATGGTTAACAGCAGAAAGGTTGTAAAAAGCTGGATTTTAAAGTATGCATTTATAAAAGGGAGGTATAAATATCGTAGCATAAAGACATCCAGAAGAAGACGTGAAGAGCTCCGTTGAGGATCATGTTGTCCATCTACAAGGTGAATAATGTGTGCTGAACAGCTCGTTCAGAGAGACAGGGGAAGAAGAAGAAGAGATGGAGTCAGTCAGTGAGTAAGTGAGGTAGGTTGGACTACATTGACCTGCTCCCCTCTGTAACATTACAGCAGCCTGGAGCAGCCTGGAGCAGCCTGGAGCAGCCTGGAGCCGCCTGGAGCCGCCTGGAGCCGCCTGGAGCCGCCTGGAGCAGCCTGGAGCAGCCTGGAGCCGTCTGGAGCCGTCTGGAGCAACCTGGAGCAGCCTGGAGCCGCCTGGAGCAACCTGGAGCCGTCTGGAGCAGCCTGGAGCAGCCTGGAGCAACCTGGAGCAACCTGGAGCAGCCTGGAGCAGTCTGGAGCCGCCTGGAGCAGTCTGGAGCAGCCTGGAGCAGCCTGGAGCAGCCTGGATCCGTCTGGAGCATCCTGGAGCAGTCTGGAGCAGTCTGGAGCAGCCTGGAGCCGTCTGGAGCAGCCTGGAGCAGCCTGGAGCCGCCTGGAGCAGCCTGGAGCAGCCTGGAGCAGCCTGGAGCAGCCTGGAGCAGCCTGGAGCCGTCTGGAGCAGCCTGGAGCAGCCTGGAGCAACCTGGAGCCGTCTGGAGCAGCCTGGAGCAGTCTGGAGCAGTCTGGAGCAGCCTGGAGCAGCCTGGAGCCGTCTGGAGCCGTCTGGAGCAGTCTGGAGCAGTCTGGAGCCGTCTGGAGCCGCCTGGAGCAGTCTGGCGCAGCAGTGTCAAAGAGAGTTCCATTGTTCAAGTGGCAGCCAGGCACACGCCGCTGCTGCTGTCATCTGTGTGTGAGCCGAACACACAGCCAGTCGGAAATCCCCCGCACGGTGTATATGATACCACAGCACTGAGATTCCCAAACGCCTGGCATGTGTACAGCTGTACGGGGGTTTGACAGGGGGCTGTGTGTGTGTGTTTGTGGGCAGGGGGGGGATCTGAAGCTGCCACTATTTGAGGGCCCGGGTGGAGGGTGGAATTCCCCAACATTCCGTTGTGTGTAGGGGGGCAGAAGATATGAATACCTATTCAACAACACAGTCAGGCATTTTGTAATGAAGCACATCATCTGAGCAGGGCTATCGTACTGTACTCTAAACCGGACATACAACCACAGTGTGTGTGTGTGTGTGTGTGTGTGTGTGTGTGTGTGTGTGTGTGTGTGTGTGTGTGTGTGTGTGTGTGTGTGTGTGTGTGTGTAGAGTGTGTGTGTGTGTGTGTGTGTTTGTGTGTGTGTGTGGAGAGTGTGTGTGTGGAGAGTGTGTATGTGGAGAGTGTGTGTGTGTGTGTACCAAGTGGGGCATTTGGGGTTTGGAAACTAGACCCTGGGGGCGGGCAGTGGAGGGGGGGGGGGGGGGTTGAACTACAGCTATGAAGAATCTTAAACACATTGTGTCTCTGTATGCAGTACTGAGTGATTTGTGCTTTTTGAGGTCGGTTCAGTTTCATTAGTTAAAAATAAATAATGCATTTATTTTTTATTTATTTTTAAACAAAACATTAAATCCATTATTAAATAATGAAATTTTTTAAAAATGATTCGAGATTTTTTATGGGAATTCCATAGCCAAAAATAGTGAACATTCAATTGCCAAAACATTGATAATAATTACTAAAATATTTCAGTTGTGTATATTACTTCGTTTTTAATTCAATGAGATTATTAGTAAATCATAATCATAATATCATTATCATAATCATTATGCTGCATAATATGTATATTTATCTGCATATCTCAGCATACCTCTTGAGCGCTCTCTTCCTGACTGATGGTTATTTTTGAAAATAAACTAAATATGCTTCATTGAAAGGAGGGAGTCTTATTCAGGACATTTAGTTGCTTGCTTTTCTAAAGTCTACCAACCATGCCAGCTTAGTGGCTAGTAGTATTACAGAGAAAAAACATTGTTTTACAGGACAAATCTGAGGTGCCTGTGTTCCTGAAGGGCTTCCAAATCTCTGCAATGGATTATGGTTATTGTAGTTAATTACCACATTTCTGCACTGAACTAGGTTCAATATTTGCTGAATGATAACGCTGTGTGTGTAACGTCCATTTTATAGTTTACTCCGCTACTTGAATTCTCTCTCAATTCAATTCAAGGGGCTTTATTGGTATGGGAAACATATGTTAACATTGCCAAAGCAAGTGAGGAAGATAATAAACAAAAGTTAAATAAACAACAAAAATGTACAGTAAATATTACACTTGTAAAAGTTCCAAAGGAATAGAGACATTTCAAATGTCATATTATGTCTATATACAGTGTTGTCATGATGTGCAAATAGTTAAAGTACAAAAGGGAAAATAAATAAGCAGAAATATAGGTTGTATTTACAATAATGTTTGTTCTTCAGTGGTTGCCCTTTTCTTGTGACAACAGGTCACACATCTTGCTGCTGTGATGGAACACTGTGGTATTTCACCCAGTAGATATGGGAGTTTATCAAAATTGGATTTGCTTTCGAACTCTTTGTGTATCTGTGTAATCAGAGGGAAATATATGTCTCTAATATGGTCATACATTTGGCAGGAGGTTAGGAAGTGACGCTCAGTTTCCACCTCATGTTGTGGGCAGTGTGCACATAGCCTGTCTTCTCTTGAGAGACAGGTTTGCCTACGGCGGCCTCTCTCAATAGCAAGGCTATGCTCACTGAGTCTGTACATAGTCAAAGCTTTCCTTAAGTTTGAGTCAGTCACAGTGGTCAGGTATTCTGCCACTGTGTACTCTCTGTTTAGGAACAAATAGCATTCTAGTTTGTTCATTTTTTATTATTTCCAATGTGTCAAGTAATTATCTTTTTTGTTTTATCATGATTTGGTTGGGTTTAATTGTGTTGCTGTCCTGGGTCTCTGTGGGGCCAGCATCTAGGCCTGTCATTTATCCATGACAACCTCATCCAGCATCTAGGCCTGTCATTTATCCATGACAACCTCATCCAGCATCTAGGCCTGTCATGTATCTATGACAACATCATCTAGGCCTGTCATTTATCCATGGCAACCTCATCTAGGCCTGTCATTTATCCATGGCAACCTCATCTAGGCCTGTCATTTATCCATGACAACCTCATCCAGCATCTAGGCCTGTCATTTATCCATGACAACCTCATCCAGCATCTAGGCCTGTCATGTATCTATGACAACATCATCTAGACCTGTCATTTATCCATGACAACCTCATCTAGACCTGTCATTTATCCATGACAACCTCATCTAGGCCTGTCATTTATCCATGACAACCTCATCCAGCATCTAGACCTGTCATTTATCCATAACAACCTCATCCAACATCTGGGCCTGTCATGTATCTATGACAACATCATCTAGGCCTGTCATTTATCCATGACAACCTCATCCATCATCTAGGCCTGTCATTTATCCATGACAACATCATCTAGGCCTGTCATTTATCCATGACAACCTCATCCAACATCTAGGCCTGTCATTTATCCATGACAACCTCATCCAGCATCTAGACCTGTCATTTATCCATGACAACATCATCTAGGCCTGTCATTTATCCATGACAACCTCATCTAGGCCTGTCATTTATCCATGACAACCTCATCTAGGCCTGTCATTTATCCATGACAACATCATCTAGACCTGTCATTTATCCATGACAACATCATCTAGGCCTGTCATTTATCCATGACAACATCATCTAGGCCTGTCATTTATCCATGACAACCTCATCTAGACCTGTCATTTATCCATGACAACCTCATCTAGGCCTGTCATTTATCCATGACAACCTCATCTAGGCCTGTCATTTATCCATGACAACCTCATCTAGGCCTGTCATTTATCCATAACAACCTCATCTAGGCCTGTCATTTATCCATGACAACCTCATCCAACATCTAGGCCTGTCATTTATCCATGACAACCTCATCCAGCATCTAGGCCTGTCATTTATCCATGACAACATCATCTAGGCCTGTCATTTATCCATGACAACCTCATCTAGGCCTGTCATTTATCCATGACAACATCATCTAGACCTGTCATTTATCCATGACAACATCATCTAGGCCTGTCATTTATCCATGACAACATCATCTAGGCCTGTCATTTATCCATGACAACCTCATCTAGACCTGTCATTTATCCATGACAACCTCATCTAGGCCTGTCATTTATCCATGACAACCTCATCTAGGCCTGTCATTTATCCATGACAACCTCATCTAGGCCTGTCATTTATCCATAACAACCTCATCTAGGCCTGTCATTTATCCATGACAACCTCATCCAACATCTAGGCCCGTCATGTATCTATGACAACATCATCTAGGCCTGTCATTTATCCATGACAACCTCATCCATCATCTAGGCCTGTCATTTATCCATGACAACATCATCTAGGCCTGTCATGTATCCATGACAACCTCATCCAACATCTAGGCCTGTCATTTATCCATGACAACCTCATCCAGCATCTAGACCTGTCATTTATCCATGACAACCTCATCTAGGCCTGTCATTTATCCATGACAACCTCATCTAGGCCTGTCATTTATCCATAACAACCTCATCTAGGCCTGTCATTTATCCATGACAACCTCATCCAACATCTAGGCCTGTCATGTATCTATGACAACATCATCTAGGCCTGTCATTTATCCATGACAACCTCATCCATCATCTAGGCCTGTCATTTATCCATGACAACATCATCTAGGCCTGTCATGTATCCATGACAACCTCATCCAACATCTAGGCCTGTCATTTATCCATGACAACCTCATCCAGCATCTAGACCTGTCATTTATCCATGACAACCTCATCTAGGCCTGTCATTTATCCATGGCAACCTCATCTAGGCCTGTCATTTATCCATGACAACATCATCCAGCATCTAGGCCTGTCATGTATCTATGACAACATCATCTAGGCCTGTCATGTATCTATGACAACATCATCTAGGCCTGTCATTTATCCATGACAACCTCATCTAGGCCTGTCATTTATCCATGACAACCTCATCTAGGCCTGTCATTTATCCATGACAACCTCATCCAGCTTCTAGGCCTGCCATTTATCCATGACAACCTCATCTAGGCCTGTCATTTATCCATGACAACATCATCTAGGCCTGTCATTTATCCATGACAACATCATCTAGACCTGTCATTTATCCAATTAAAAATCAGCTGACATTTCTACTGTCTTTGTCCCATTAACATCCGGTCTGAGCCACTAATGAGGAAGGGGGATTCAACGCTCTTCTGCAGACAGTAACTAGTCCAAGCATTTGACTGGCTGTAAACATAACCACTGAATAGGCCACTTCCTGTAAATCACTCCTTTAAAAATGAGGTGTGCCAGTGCAAAGCTATTGCGACACACAGGAACCTCATCCAGCATCTAGGCCTAGCCCTATTGTTCTATCCATTTAATATGAACTGACAATCCTGCTGTCTCTCCGTTTTAGCCCATTTCTTCAGGCTACAGGTCTGAGTCAATTGTAATATCTTCTAGCTAACTTTGCCGTGTTCAAAGTACATCTCCCTTTTCCCATAAACCTGGCTTGGCAGTCCTCCTCCTCCTCCCCCTCCTTATGGGCTACAGAGGTGTGGTGCTGTGCAAGGCAGGGGGAACATACGCTCCAGTTCCATTACTAGGACAACAAGGCGCTGCCAAGCCTGTCATAATGTAGAAACGCTTCTTTCAACCCACTGTGTAGTCAATAGATTAGTGATTTGGCAGAGAGACGCAGCCTGGAACACGAGTCCCGAATGGCACCCTATTCCCTATGCAGTGCACTACTTTTGACCAGAGCCTTATGGTCCCCCCCCCCTGTCAAACGATGTGCACTACGTAGGGAATGTGATGCTATTTGGGACCAATACGGAGACATGCTAGCAGGTCAGTTGGATGTGCACGCTGAGTGAAAAGACACCCCCCCCCCTCACTTTTCCACTTACCTATTGTATACAGAAGAAAACTAAATCCTCTTGTATTTTACGCAGGACATTCAGTCTTTTGTGTTTGAGCAGGTAGGCCTAGGCTACATGCTTTATTATACACGCTGAACTAGCTGTAGACATTGGCGGCGCACGGCTGCTTCTCCTAAAGACCAGCTGCAGGTGAAATCAGAGCTGCTTCCAGCTAGTGGTGGGGGAGTTTACACATTGACTTTATACAGCGTGACGAACAATGCACATCACCTAAATATTTGCAGGCCTACAGTAAAACGCATCACATTAAACACGTTATACGTTATTAATCAACATTAGCTAGCTAACGTTAATACAAAATGTAACTTCACTGTAATTGTAATAAACTATTTAACGTTAGTTATGTATAAACAGAAACATTGACTGCCAGACAGATAGCAAGTCATGCATGACGTACTTTTACACTATTTGCCTCGCGCACATTCACACAAAATTAAAACATGCTTCAACGAAATAGATATTGTAATAGTGAAAAATACACTTACTTTACAATTTGCAGAGATGATATTATCTACAAACTGGGTTCGCAATGCATGCATAAAACTTTCAGCGCTGCTTTCTGAGATTCAATTCAATTCAAACTTTATGCACCTGTCAACAATAACAAACAAAACACTGAGACAGATTATTTGAAGAGGCCCCTTGTAGATTTTTAGGTCTAAACTTTATGTAAAAACAAAACATGTTTAGATTAGGTTGCTAAATATTTGACATCAAACATGTATTCATTAATTAATTAAAAATTGTGGCCCTTGGTGTACATAGTCCCGCCGCATTAGAACCAAATATACCCGAGCTCATTCCACTTTATGATACAAGTATCAAACTTGGTACACTAATACTAGCTAGATACTTTAAGGCGGTTCCTACCAGGGGTACTAGGAAGCTTGGGGGTACTTGGCCTGTCCACATGGGGTACCTGAGAAAACTTATGAAACCATAGGCCTACTAGTAAAATGCACATGAGAGGGTACTCCAGGGGTGCTCTGAGGGTACTTTGGGGGTACTTCAGGGGTACTTCGGGGGTACTCCGGGGTACTTTAGGGGTACTCAGGGGTACTTCAGTGGGGTACTCTTGGCAGGTTCACTACTATGACCTATGTATTGCCTTACCTCCTAACTCCATTTGCACACACAGTATGTCAATTTTTCTATGGTGTTATTGACTGTACTTTTGTTTATTCCATGTGTAACTCTGTGTTGTTTTTTGTCGCACTGTTTTGCTTTATCTTGGCCAGGTCGCAGTTGTAAATGAGAACTTGTTCTCAACTGGCCTACCTGGTTAAATAAAGGTGAAGGACCACTTGAAGCCATAAACTACACAGAGCTGGGCTTTACAGAAAAGTGGCCAGAAAAAAAGCCATTGCTTAAAGAAAAAAATAAGCAAACACTTTTGGTGTTCGCCAAAAGACATATGGAAGAAGGTACTCTGGTCAGAGGAGACTAAAATTGAGCTTTTGGCCATCAAGGAAAACGCTATGTCTGGCACAAACCCAACACCTCTCATCATCCCGAGGTCACCATCCCCACAGTGAAGCATGGTGGTGGCGGCATCATGCTGTGGGGATGTTTGTCATCGGCAGGGACTGGGAAACGTCAGAATTGAAGGAATGATGGATAGCGCTAAATACAGGGACATTCTTGAGGGAAACCTGTTTCAGTCTTCCAGAGATTTGAAACTGGGACGGAGGTTCATCTTCCAACAGGGCAATGACCCTAAGCATACTTCTAAAGCAACACTCGAGTGGTTTAAAGGGAAACATTTTAATGTATTGGAATGGCCTATTTAAAGCCCAGACCTCAATCCAATTGAGAATCTGTGGTATGACTTAAAGATTGCTGTACACCAGCGGAACCCATCCAACTTGAAGGAGTTGGAGCAGTTTTGCCTTGAAGAATGGGCATAAATCCCAGTGGCTAGATGTGCCAAGCTTATGGAGACATACCCCAAGAGACTTGCAGCTGTAATTGCTGTGAAAGGTGGCTCTACAAAGTATTGATTTTGGGGGGGTGAATAGTTATGCACGCTCAAGTTTTCAATTTTTTTGTCTTATTTCTTGTTTGCATTCACAATAAAAAATATTCAAAGTGGTAGGCATGTTGTGTAAATCAAATAGTACAAACCCCCACAAAAAATATATTTTATTTCCAGGTTGTAAGGCAACAAAATAGGAAAAATTCCAAGGGGGGTGAATACTTTCGCAAGCTGCTGTAAATCCCTTTAGCCTTCGTATCACGTCTCTCCTTTGTTGTAGAGGACTAACAGCTGTCCCTTCAGGCTTATCATGTCTCTCCTTTGTTGTAGAGGACTAACAACTGTCTCTTCAGGCTTATCATGTCTCTCCTTTGTTGTAGAGGACTAACAGCTGTCCCTTCAGGCTCATCATGTCTCTCCTTTGTTGTAGAGGACTAGCAGCTGTCTCTTCAGGCTTATCATGTCTCTCCTTTGTTGTAGAGGACTAACAGCTGTCTCTTCAGGCTTATCACGTCTCTCCTTTGTTGTAGAGGACTAACATCTGTCCATTCAGGCTTACATCACAGGATGGGTCCCTGTGTTAAGGGATTGGGTTTTCTGCTTATTAATGTGCCATTACAATATCAATATTGTAAATATTTCCACCCAGTGAGAACATGTTGTAATACATGTAGTAGCAGGTTCTGAGTACCTTTATATCAGGTATCAGTGTTTACATGCATTGCCAAGACCAGAGGCCAGTCGTGTACATGACATCACCGGCCTGAGAGAAGGCCCACTGAACATGGACGGAGAGAAGGCCCACTGAACATGGAGAGAGAGAAGGCCCACTGAACATGGACGGAGAGAAGGCCCACTGAACATGGAGAGAGAGAAGGCCCACTGAACATGGACGGAGAGAAGGCCCACTGAACATGGAGAGAGAGAAGGCCCACTGAACATGGACGGAGAGAAGGCCCACTGAACATGGACGGAGAGAAGGCCCACTGAACATGGACGGAGAGAAGGCCCACTGAACATGGACGGAGAGAAGGCCCACTGAACATGGAGAGAGAGAAGGCCCACTGAACATGGAGAGAGAAGGCCCACTGAACATGGAGAGAGAGAAGGCCCACTGAACATGGAGAGAGAGAAGGCCCACTGAACATGGAGAGAGAGAAGGCCCACTGAACATGGACGGAGAGAAGGCCCACTGAACATGGAGAGAGAGAAGGCCCACTGAACATGGAGAGAGAGAAGGCCCACTGAACATGGAGAGAGAGAAGGCCCACTGAACATGGACGGAGAGAAGGCCCACTGAACATGGAGAGAGAGAAGGCCCACTGAACATGGACAGAGAGAAGGTCCACTGAACATGGACAGAGAGAAGCTCCACTGAACATGGACGGAGAGAAGGCCCACTGAACATGGACGGAGAGAGAAGGCCCACTGAACATGGACGGAGAGAGAAGGCCCACTGAACATGGACGGAGAGAAGGCCCACTGAACATGGACGGAGAGAAGGCCCACTGAACATGGAGAGAGAGAAAGCCCACTGAACATGGACGGAGAGAAGGCCCACTGAACATGGACGGAGAGAAGGCCCACTGAACATGGAGAGAGAGAATGCCCACTGAACATGGACGGAGAGAGAAGGCCCACTGAACATGGAGAGAGAGAAGGCCCACTGAACATGGAGAGAGAGAAGGCCCACTGAACATGGACGGAGAGAGAAGGCCCACTGAACATGGAGAGAGAGAAGGCCCACTGAACATGGATGGAGAGAGAAGGCCCACTGAACATGGAGAGAGGGAAGGCCCACTGAACATGGAGAGAGAGAGAAGGCCCACTGAACATGGAGAGAGAGAAGGCCCACTGAACATGGATGGAGAGAGAAGGCCCACTGAACATGGAGAGAGAGAAGGCCCACTGAACATGGACGGAGAGAAGGCCCACTGAACATGGATGGAGAGAGAAGGCCCACTGAACATGGAGAGAGAGAAGGCCCACTGAACATGGAGAGAGAGAAGGCCCACTGAACATGGAGAGAGAGAAGGCCCACTGAACATGGATGGAGAGAGAAGGCCCACTGAACATGGAGAGAGAGAAGGCCCACTGAACATGGAGAGAGAGAAGGCCCACTGAACATGGAGAGAGAGAAGGCCCACTGAACATGGAGAGAGAGAAGGCCCACTGAACATGGAGAGAGAGAAGGCCCACTGAACATGGAGAGAGAGAAGGCCCACTGAACATGGATGGAGAGAGAAGGCCCACTGAACATGGAGAGAGAGAAGGCCCACTGAACATGGATGGAGAGAAGGCCCACTGAACATGGATGGAGAGAGAAGGCCCACTGAACATGGATGGAGAGAGAGAAGGCCCACTGAACATGGACGGAGAGAGAAGGCCCACTGAACATGGAGAGAGAGAAGGCCCACTGAACATGGACGGAGAGAGAAGGCCCACTGAACATGGAGAGAGAGAAGGCCCACTGAACATGGAGAGAGAGAAGGCCCACTGAACATGGAGAGAGAGAAGGCCCACTGAACATGGAGAGAGAGAAGGCCCACTGAACATGGATGGAGAGAGAAGGCCCACTGAACATGGAGAGAGAGAAGGCCCACTGAACATGGATGGAGAGAGAAGGCCCACTGAACATGGATGGAGAGAGAAGGCCCACTGAACATGGATGGAGAGAGAGAAGGCCCACTGAACATGGATGGAGAGAGAAGGCCCACTGAACATGGATGGAGAGAGAGAAGGCCCACTGAACATGGATGGAGAGACTGTTAATGATACAAGTCTATGAGACTGGAGAAGTCAGTTGACAGTAGTGCACTACTTTTAACAAGGGCCCATAGGAAATCGTGTTCCATTTGGGATCCGACCAGGTTGTTGATTGTGGTGGGTGGCGTGCGGCGTGGTCAGGGAGGAGATAGTAATTTCCTGAATGAAGGTGTGAACTGAACTGTCTCTCTAGTGAGGTCGTCTGAATGAAGGTGTGAACTGAAGTGGGTGGGTTATTACTGGGTGAGTCAGCAGAGGGAGTTGAATGAAATGTTAAATTAAATGTCATGTTTTGTTAGCAGGGATTTGGTTGCCGTGCCACTTTCAACTTTTTGAAGTTATTGCAGTGTGTTAAATATTCCCAAGGATCCATGATTCCATGCAGTGTGTTTAACTTGTGTCTGGTGTAGACTAATAGGTACGGACAGTTTTGTAATTACATTTTTTCAAGGCTAGGCTGTTGTTGGGTGTTTACAGAAGAGTTTAGTCTTTTCAGAATCAGAAGTACATTTACACATACCTGGAATGTGACTTAGTGAGTAGGTGTTGTCAGCAATAGGAAATGTGGAAACAGAATACAGACACTGGTTACTCAGAGAGTTATTTAGTCAGTCAGTCTTTTTGCCCTGAGGGGAAGGCTGTTCAGCATGACCCTACAGACAGACAGACAGACAGGCAGACAGGCTGGGCCCCTCCAGCCCCTCACCTGAAGACAGACAGACAGCTAGGCCGGCCCCCTCCAGCCCCTCACCTGAAGACAGACAGACAGCTAGGCCCGGGCCCCTCCAGCCCCTGGGCCCCTCAGCAGTCCAGAGTGAAGACTGAGCAGTGGGGCAGAGGTCACCACTAAACAGAGCTGAGCTATTGTCTCTCGCCAAGTCGGTCACATCCACCGATGAAAATGCAATCAAAACAAACAGACCAGCCGATCCGGGGGCTTCTCCTGTGTCATCATTAATCACACCTTCAAAGACCTCAGCCTTTCTTACGCTCAGCCCCTCAGCCTCTCTGCCCCTCCCTCTCTCATCCCCCTCTCTCATCCCCCTCCCTCTCACCCCCCTCTCTCTCATCCCCCTCCCTCTCATCCCCCTCTCTCTCATCCCCCTCTCTCTCATCCCCTCCCTCTCATCCCCCTCCCTCTCACCCCCCTCTCTCTCATCCCCCTCCCTCTCATCCCCCTCTCTCTCATCCCCCTCTCTCTCATCCCCTCCCTCTCATCCCCCTCCCTCTCATCCCCCTCCCTCTCTCCCACCCCCCCTCTCTCTTACCCCCCTCTCATCCCCCCCTCTCTCATCCCCCCCTCTCTCATCCCCCTCTCTCTCATCCCCTCCCTCTCACCCCCCTCTCTCTCATCCCCCTCCCTCTCACCCCCCTCCCTCTCATCCCCCTCTCTCTCATCCCCCTCTCTCTCATCCCCCTCCCTCTCTCCCACCCCCCCTCTCTCTTACCCCCCTCTCATCCCCTCTCTCTCTCATCCCCCTCTCTCTCATCCCCCTCCCTCTCATCCCCCTCCCTCTCTCCCACCCCCCCTCTCTCTTACCCCCCTCTCATCCCCCCTCACTCTCATCTCCCTCCCCTCCCTCTCACCCCCCCCACTCTCATCCCCCTCCCTCTCATCCCCCTCCCTCTCTCCCACCCCCCCTCTCTCTTACCCCCCTCTCATCCCCTCTCCCTCTCATCCCCCTCCCTCTCTCCCACCCCCCCCCTCTCTCTCATCCCCTCTCCCTCTCATCCCCCTCTCTCACCCCCCCCCCCCCCTCCCTCTCACCCCCCTCTCATTCATCAACCAGGCTAAAAGAGGGACATGACTGCTCAACACTAGACTGCCCGAAGGTGTCTCCTGCTCTTTGCTGCATGCTTTTACTGTGTTCAAGGGTCTCGGACCAAGTGAAGGGTCTCAAACCAGGTAAAGGGTCTCAGACCAAGTAAAGGGTCTCAAACCAAGTAAAGGGTCTCAAACCAGGTAACGGGTCTCAAACCAAGTAAAGGGTCTCAAACCAAGTAAAGGGTCTCAAACCAAGTAAAGGGTCTCAAACCAGGTAAAGGGTCACAAACCAGGTAACGGGTCTCAAACCAGGTAAAGGGTCTCAAACCAAGTAAAGGGTCTCAAACCAAGTAAAGGGTCTCAAACCAAGTAAAGGGTCTCAAACCAGGTAACGGGTCTCAAACCAGGTAAAGGGTCTCAAACCAAGTAAAGAGTCTCGAACCAGGTAACGGGTCTCAAACCAGGTAAAGGGTCTCAAACCAAGTAACGGGTCTCAAACCAGGTAGTTGAATGGTAAAAAAGGAGAGGGACATTCGAAATGAGAATCTCAGTCCAAAATGTTTAACCTTGATGAGATTGTTTCCTAAAGTGTCTTTATAAAATACATAAATATATTATATCATTTTTAAACTTTCCCAAACAAATGTATTGAGGTTGTTATACATCTATGCTAAGTAAATATTGTACCTTTTAGGTAAATTAGCATGAGTTTCAGACTGTTTTCTCCAGCCAATGTCCTTCATACAGCTAAAGAAATGCTTTCAGTACACACAAGGTTCCCGGTTGTGTTTGTAAACCAGGCTTAGGGTTAAAGGTCAACCTCACCTTTGTACGGTTGTCAGTTTTAACCAACAGCTAGCTAGCTTATCTGACTGCTCCCCTTACACCCCACTTGTTTAAAAGGTACCACTTCAGCCAAGTTTTTTAAATTTTTTAAACACCCAGTATTTTCTCGTATTATATCCCCGTATCTTAAAGTAAAGTAAAACATGTTGTTTTTTTAGATTTCCTATCAACACACAGACTTCTCTCTTGGAAAGGAACGTTCTAGTAGGAGGAGAGGATGTCACCCTCCTTAGACGTTCACTTATCATCTATGTTAGAGACATATTTAGACATTATTTCTATCATTATGGGGTATTGTGTGTAGATTGATGAGAGGGAAAAATAATTGAATACATTTTAGAATAAGGCGGTAAAGTAACAAAAAATGTGGAAAAAGTCAAGGGGTCTGAATACTTTCTGAAGACACTTGTATAGAGAGATAAAGAGAGCGAGGGAGAGAGAGAGAGAGAGAGGGATGACACTTCATTGTATATATATTTACTACTTTTTAAGATTTGATTATCTTTGGGGCGGCAGGTAGCCTAGTGGTTAGAGGAGGCAGGTAGCCTAGTGGTTAGAGAGGTAGGTAGCCTAGTGGTTAGAGAGGCAGGTAGCCTAGTGGTTAGAGCATTGGGCCAGGAACCAGCAGGTAGCCTAGTGGTTAGAGCGGCAGGTAGCCTAGTGGTTGGAGGAGGCAGGTAGCCTAGTGGTTAGAGAGGCAGGTAGCCTAGTGGTTAGAGAGGCAGGTAGCCTAGTGGTTAGAGAGGCAGGTAGCCTAGTGGTTAGAGAGGCAGGTAGCCTAGTGGTTAGAGAGGCAGGTAGCCTAGTGGTTAGAGGAGGCAGGTAGCCTAATGGTTAGAGAGGCGTGTAGCCTAGCAGTTAGAGAGGCGGGTAGTCTAGTGGTTAGAGAGGCAGGTAGCCTAGTGGTTAGAGAGGCAGGTAGCCTAGTGGTTAGAGAGGCAGGTAGCCTAGTGGTTAGAGAGGCAGGTAGCCTAGTGGTTAGAGAGGCAGGTAGCCTAGTGGTTAGAGAGGCAGGTAGCCTAGTGGTTAGAGAGGCAGGTAGTCTAGTGGTTAGAGAGGCAGGTAGTCTAGTGGTTAGAGAGGCAGGTAGTCTAGTGGTTAGAGGAGGCAGGTAGCCTAGTGGTTAGAGGTAGGTAGCCTAGTGGTTAGAGAGGCAGGTAGCCTAGTGGTTAGAGGGGCAGGTAGCCTAGTGGTTAGAGAGGCAGGTAGCCTAGTGGTTAGAAAGGCAGGTAGCCTAGTGGTTAGAGGAGGCAGGTAGCCTAGTGGTTAGAGGAGGCAGGTAGCCTAGTGGTTAGAGGAGGCAGGTAGCCTAGTGGTTAGAGGAGGCAGGTAGCCTAGTGGTCAGAGGAGGCAGGTAGCCTAGTGGTTAGAGGAGAGGCAGGTAGCCTAGTGGTTAGAGAGGCAGGTAGCCTAGTGGTTAGAGAGGCAGGTAGCCTAGTGGTTAGAGAGGCAGGTAGCCTAGTGGTTAGAGCATTGGACTAGTAACCGAAAGGTTACAAGATTGAATCCCCGAGCTGACAAGGTAAAAATGTGTCGTTCTGCCCCTGAACAAGGCAGTTAACCCACTGTTCCCCGGTAGGCCGTCATTGAAAATAAGAATTTGTTCTTACTTAACAGACTTGCCTAGTTAAATAAAGGTAAAATAAAAATACATCTTGTCTCTTTAACTCTTCAGAAATACAACATTACATGTATTGTACAAAGTGCAGTGGTGTAAAGTACTTAAGTAAAAATACTTTAAAGTACTACTAACTTAAAAATCATACAATGTGATTTTCTGGATTTTTGTTTTAGATTCCGTCTCTCACAGTTAAAGTGTACCTATGATAAAAAATTACAGACCTCTACATGCTTTGTAAGTAGGAAAACCTGCAAAATCGTCAGTGTATCAAATACTTGTTCTCCCCACTGTACATACCACTGTATCGATATCCCACTATGGTCAGACAGACATACCACTGTATCGATATCCCACTATGGTCAGACATACATACCACTGTATCAATATCCCACTATGGCCAGACATACATACCAGTGTATCAATATCCCACTATGGTCAGACATACTGTATCAATATCCCACTATGGCCAGACATACTGTATCGATATCCCACTATGGTCAGACAGACATACCACTGTATCAATATCCCACTATGGTCAGACAGACATACCACTGTATCAATATCCCACTATGGCCAGACAGACATACCACTGTATCAATATCCCACTATGGTCAGACATACCACTGTATCAATATCCCACTATGGTCAGACATACTGTATCGATATCCCACTATGGTCAGACATACATACCACTGTATCGATATCCCACTATGGTCAGACAGACATACCACTGTATCAATTCAGAGCTCGTATCCAGAGCTCGTATATCCTCATCATCACCTTCATCTCAACAGCCATGTAAATGTACAGTAGGGTGAAGGAGCAGCAGGTTTCATGTGACTGCTAGACTGCTCTGCTGTCACCTTAGACTCTGCCTGGCGCTCGGCGCTCCTGTCCTGTGGAGGCATTGTTGCCATGTGTACGCCACACCTATAAATATCAGGCCAGACCGGGCCGGCAGCTGAACATCCAGACACAACTGTTTCAACGTCTGTTTGCACCTCCAGACACCTTAGTCGGACAACCGTCTCTGACCCAGCTATAGACACCCTGCCCTTGTTTGACCCAGCAACAGACTCCCTATCCCTGGTCTAATCGGACAATCCGTCCATCTCTGACCCAGCTATAGACACCCTACCCTTGTTTGACCCGGCAACAGACTCCCTATCCCTGGTTACGGCGGACAATCCAACCATCTCTGACCCAGCTATAGACACCCTGCCCTTGTTTGACCCGGCAACAGACTCCCTATCCCTGGTCTAGTTGGACAATCCGTCCATCTCTGACCCAGCTATAGACACCCTACCCCTGTTTGACCCGGCAACAGACTCCCTATCCCTGGTCTAATCGGACAATCCGTCCATCTCTGACCCAGCTATAGACACCCTACCCCTGTTTGACCCGGCAACAGACTCCCTATCCCTGGTTACGGCGGACAATCCGTCCGTCTCTGACCCAGCTATAGACACCCTACCCCTGTTTGACCCGGCAACAGACTCCCTATCCCTGGTCTAGTTGGACAATCCGTCCATCTCTGACCCAGCTATAGACACCCTACCCTTGTTTGACCCAGCAAGAGACTCCCTATCCCTTGTCTAATCGGACAATCTAACCACCTCTGACCCAGCTATAGACACCCTACCCATGCTTGACCCAGCAAGAGACTCCCTATCCCTTGTCTAGTTGGACAATCCGTTCATCTCTGACCCAGCTATAGACACCCTACCCCTGCTTGACCCAGCAAGAGACTCCCTATCCCTGGTCTAATCGGACAATCTAACCACCTCTGACCAAGAGAACCATGAAATTAAACCAATCTGCTTTTGTTCCCCTCTTACTTCTCCATGTGTAAAGGGCAGACAATTATTCTACAGTGGATACATGCAACTCCAGACCTCCTCCCCTGACTTGACCCAGCTACAGACCCACTATCCCTGGTCTGGTCCGACAACAGACCCACTATCCAACCATGTCTGACCCAGCAACAGACCCATTATCCAACCATCTCTGACCCAGCAACAGACCCATTATCCAACCATCTCTGACCCAGCAACAGACCCATTATCCAACCATCTCTGACCCAGCAACAGACCCATTATCCAACCATCTCTGACCCAGCAACAGACCCATTATCCAACCATCTCTGACCCAGCAACAGACCCATTATCCAACCATCTCTGACCCAGCAACAGACCCATTATCCAACCATCTCTGACCCAGCAACAGACCCATTATCCCTGGTCTGGTCCGACAACAGACCCACTATCCAACCATCTCTGACCCAGCAACAGACCCATTATCCAACCATCTCTGACCCAGCAACAGACCCATTATCCAACCATCTCTGACCCAGCAACAGACCCACTATCCAACCATCTCTGACCCAGCAACAGACCCACTATCCGTGGTCTGGTCCGACAACAGACCCACTATCCAACCATCTCTGACCCAGCAACAGACCCACAATCCAACCATCTCTGACCCAGCAACAGACCCACTATCCAACCACCTCTGACCCAGCTACAGACCCACTATCCAACCATCTCTGACCCAGCAACAGACCCACTATCCGTGGTCTGGTCCGACAACAGACCCACTATCCAACCATCTCTGACCCAGCAACAGACCCATTATCCAACCATCTCTGACCCAGCTACAGACCCACTATCCAACCGTCTCTGACCCAGCTACAGACCCACTATCCAACCATGTCTGACCCAGCAACAGACCCACTATCCAACCATCTCTGACCCAGCAACAGACCCACTATCCAACCATCTCTGACCCAGCAACAGACCCACTATCCAACCATCTCTGACCCAGCAACAGACCCACTATCCAACCATCTCTGACCCAGCAACAGACCCACTATCCAACCATCTCTGACCCAGCAACAGACCCACTATCCAACCATCTCTGACCCAGCAACAGACCCACTATCCAACCATGTCTGACCCAGCAACAGACCCACTATCCAACCATGTCTTACCTAGCAACAGACCCACTATCCGTGGTCTGGTCCGACAACAGACCCACTATCCGTGGTCTGGTCCGACAACCCACAGGGGGTTTCACCCATGAAATCAAACCAGTGTGCTTTTGTTTCCATTAATACATGTCAGACAGTTCTCTACTGTGGATAAGTACACCTACAGAGACCCATGAAATCCCCTACAGAGACCCATGAAATCACCTACAGAGACCCATGAAATCCCCTACAGAGACCCATGAAATCCCCTACAGAGACCCATGAAATCACCTACAGAGACCCATGAAATCCCCTACAGAGACCCATGAAATCCCCTACAGAGACCCATGAAATCCCCTACAGAGACCCATGAAATCCCCTACAGAGACCCATGAAATCCCCTACAGAGACCCATGAAATCCCCTACAGAGACCCATGAAATCCCCTACAGAGACCCATGAAATCCCCTACAGAGACCCATGAAATCCCCTACAGAGACCCATGAAATCACCTACATCTCTCCCTGGTCGACCAACCATCTCTGTCTGACCCAGCTAGAGAAAGGTTGAGACCCATGAAATCACCTTACAGACCTTCTCTCCCTGGTCGACCAACCATCTCTGTCTGACCCAGCTAGAGAAAGGTTGAGACGCATGAAATCCCCCTAAGCAATCTGCTTTCGTTCTCCATTATCTAGACATTTTTTAAATGGCAGAAGGTTGGCTACAGTGAACACGCACAAAGGACCACAATGCCAAGATAGAGAGTTACCATATTGCCATAACATAATACTCCCATATGGACAGTAGCCTGTGTTTTATTCTTACATTGAGCCGGTCATTCAACTCTGATACCAGAGAGTCTTCCCAGCAAACCAAAATGACTTCTGTGAAAATTCCCGGGAACATTTGTTAGGTTGCGGCAAATGTTCTCATAACACAAAAAAATTGTCCAGTTGTGCTGATTATTATAAAATGTTTGTATAAAACATTCGTCTGACATTTCAAGAATGTTCCCAGAACACAGTTAGTCTGTTCTGTTAAGGTTCTCAGAATGTCAGAATGTCAGGTTCTCAGAATGTCAGATTCTCAGAACGTCAGAATGTCAGGTTCTCAGAATGTCAGGTTCTCAGAATGTCAGAATGTCAGGTTCTCAGAATGTCAGATTCTCAGAACGTCAGAATGTCAGGTTCTCAGAACGTCAGAATGTCAGGTTCTCAGAATGACAAAATGTCAGGTTCTCAGAATGTCAGGTTCTCAGAATGTCAGAATGTCAGGTTCTCAGAATGTCAGATTCTCAGAATGTCAGAATGTCATATTCTCATAATGTCAGAATGTCAGAATTAGGTTGTAGGAACAGTCTGGTCGGAATATTGTTTGGACAATATCACAAAAGATACGTTCCCAAAACACCAAACCCCTCCAGTTGTACTGACATTCAGATAATGTTTGTATTAGGGTGCACAAAACATTCCCTCACATTCCCTCACGTCCTTAGAATGTCATTCCTATGTTCACATTAAGTTTAGAACAGTCCAAGGAGGTTTTTTCCTCATGAGTTAGTGTTATCTTACTGATGAAGAAGTTAGTTATACAACAATTCATTGTGGGAGCAACTTTTTGGAAATTATTTTGCAATTACATGATAATTTATTAGAAATGTTATTTTACAAACATAGTTTTACCATATTTAGTTGAAAGTGGCAAGCGGGGGATTGAAACCTGGGAGCTCTGGAGTGATATCCCTGGAATTAATCCACCGGGCCGCTGGAATGTGACTAACACAAACATAAATCTGTTTAGACCTTTCCTCTGACTGTCAGGTTGGGTTCTTTGTCTTTGTAAAGAGGGGATAACTACATCTAGAAAAAATAACTATACTCTACCAATCTTCTATATATCCTGGTAAGTTGTGATGTTTTGGACTTTTATTTTCCCTACAGACTTGATTTCAGAAATCATGTTAAAATGACTGGCTGGCAGATTGCAGTGAAGAGTACATAGATGTGCATAATGTAGAGAAAACATATAGCCATAGTTTGGACTATAATTTAATTCAGGATTTCAGTACAAAGGGAAATCCACTAGAAACGGTAGGATCCTGGTGGCTCAGCAGACTCAGTAGCCTACAGCGCTTGCAGATCGCAAATCTACTTGATTACCTTTCTTTAAAAAAAAAGCTATAGCTATGTTTGGACAATACCCTAATGTTCTAGGAACATTACTGCAACATTGTGTTAATACACTCCCTGGCAAACATACACTCCCTGGCAACCATACACTCCCTGGCAACCATACACTCCCTGGCAACCATACACTCCCTGGCAACCATACACTCCCTGGCAACCATACACTCCCTGGCAAACATACACTCCCTGGCAACCATACACTCCCTGACAAACATACACTCCCTGGCAACCATACACTCCCTGGCAAACATACACTCCCTGGCAACCATACACTCCCTGGCAACCATACACTCCCTGGCAACCATACACTCCCTGGCAACCATACACTCCCTGGCAAACATACACTCCCTGGCAACCATACACTCCCTGGCAACCATACACTCCCTGGCAACCATACACTCCCTGGCAACCATACACTCCCTGGCAACCATACACTCCCTGGCAAACATACACTCCCTGGCAACCATACACTCCCTGGCAACCATACACTCCCTGGCAAACATACACTCCCTGGCAACCATACACTCCCTGGCAACCATACACTCCCTGGCAACCATACACTCCCTGGCAACCATACACTCCCTGGCAACCATACACTCCCTGGCAAACATACACTCCCTGGCAACCATACACTCCCTGGCAACCATACACTCCCTGGCAACCATACACTCCCTGGCAACCATACACTCCCTGGCAACCATACACTCCCTGGCAACCATACACTCCCTGGCAACCATACACTCCCTGGCAACCATACACTCCCTGGCAACCATACACTCCCTGGCAACCATACACTCCCTGGCAACCATACACTCCCTGGCAACCATACACTCCCTGGCAACCATACACTCCCTGGCAACCATACACTCCCTGGCAACCATACACTCCCTGGCAACCATACACTCCCTGGCAACCATACACTCCCTGGCAACCATACACTCCCTGGCAACCATACACTCCCTGGCAACCTAATGAGAACCATAGAGTTGTTACAAATGTTGTGAACAGCATTTGAGTGAACATTCCAAAGATATTTCATTTCAAAAAAATATTTTTAGAAAATAATATTTGGCTGATCAAAAACATTCTTTGAATGTTTGTGGGACGTTATCATACTAATATTAGTTCAAGCCCTAAACTAGAACTTAATGGGAATGTTAGCTAATGTTCTGGGAATGTTCCAGGTTTGCTGGGCTCTTTGTTGTTATCAATACACACCATTGGTTGTTCATTGACCATCCTATTGCAGGAGAAATGTTCCTGCACTGCATGAAATGAACACTTGTACTGTATTCAAGGTTTTAAAAGATGTTTGTAATTTCCACTTTCTATCAAATATTTATCAACCCGTACATAAATGTCCATTCATTTTAATCCACATAGTAACTCACGTTTCCTGTTGCAGCATGATGATTTTCCTGCTGTGAGAAACTGTTCAAATTAATATCCAATACCTGTGTAGGTGTCTCGGGTGATATTCTCCATTAATGTTAGCGCAACGTTCCACTAACGTTTTCTCATAACCAATTAAATTTAATCCAGACATTATTACGGAAGAATGTTTAGGGAACGTTATTGGAACGATCATGTCATAACGGCAACGCCATAACTTTATGAGAACGTTGCAGGACTATTTCCTGCTCGCTGTTACGGGTGGTTTTAAACCAACACGTCCATCAACGTTAGCAGAACGTTCCCGTAATGTTTTCTCAGGACCCGTTTCTGTTGTTTCACACTTTGTTACGGCAATATATTATAACAACATCGTATTGGTATATTCTGTGGGAACTTAATGAGAACGTTTGGGGAACGTTCTTTGGTGGTTGTTACAGATGTTGCGCACATCATTTCAGTGAACGTTAAGAGAACATTCCAAGGATATTTCATTTAAAACATTTCCCAAAAGAAAAAAACTAGTATATATATCTATACATTCTTTGAATGTTTTTTGAGATGTTATCATCCCAATGTTAGATAAAACACTAAACAGAATTTAATTGGAAATCTTAGCTAATGTTCTGTGAATGTTTCCGGTTTGCTGGGTTGTTTTCATTTTATTTTTAAATGGCTGATGGTCGAGGATTACCATGGAGAATAAAGTAGCCTTGTCCGAGCCAGAACAAACCATAAGGCAGCAGGATCTCCTGTTTCTGCAGCTTGATAAAGAAGCACATTCCCCGGACAGGACGCGAGTCTACCACAAGGCCCTGGAGAATAAGTATGTCCATTGTGTAAAGTTCAAGTGGTCTGTTTTCTTTTTTGTGACAGTAACACGGCTAAATGCTATTATAACACACCACTCACAGCACACCAGTTGTTAGCTAGCTACTTACCGATGAAAGGGGAGCTCGGGGAAATACTGCACAGCTGTGGAGTAAGGACAATTCATTCTGAATTTCTCTATCTTCTCGTGGTCAACTCTTCAAAGCTGTCAGTAGATCACATAAACACATGTATTAGTGATCATACATGGACTTAGGTGAATAAAATCAGATAAATAATAGAGTAAATAAATACAGGACTGGGTTAAAGTGCTGGAGGGTCAAGTGCACAGCAGTGAAGACAGTCTGAAGGATGTTAACATTTTTTGGTATTTTTTCTTCGGCTCACCAGCGAAGAGGCGGGGTTTGCGCCAGAGCACTGACCAATCCCCGGTAGCAGTTGGACAAGGGTATCACTCTCTCTCAGTTGCTAGGATATAGATATCAAGCAACAGCCCTCCCTCCTCACCCATTTACCCTAGGTCTAACTCTAGCCCCTATCTCACCACTATCCTGAAAAGCTGAAGCTCATCCCTGTGCCATTTGCTCCCGCGCCTCGCTCTGACATTTCCACCCAGATTCCCTGGAGGTTTAAACGACAGACATGTCTGTTGCATCACACTGATCACTATACTGCCCACCGCAAGCCCCACTGTGCCTGGTATCAGTCTGGCTAGTGTAGAGATGCCATTAACAAACCTCTGGTATCAGTCTGGCTAGTGTAGAGATGCCATTAACAAACCTCTGGTATCAGTCTGGCTAGTGTAGAGATGCCATAAACAAACCTCTGGTATCAGTCTGGCTAGTGTAGAGATGCCATTAACAAACCTCTGGTATCAGTCTGGCTAGTGTAGAGATGCCATTAACAAACCTCTGGTATCAGTCTGGCTAGTGTAGAGATGCCATTAACAAACCTCTGGTATCAGTCTGGCTAGTGTAGAGATGCCATAAACAAACCTCTGGTATCAGTCTGGCTAGTGTAGAGATGCCATTAACAAACCCCTGGTGCCCATGGTGTAGTCTATCTAGTCTATCTAGTCTGTAGTCTATCTAGTCTGTAGTCTGTCTAGTCTGTAGTCTATCTAGTCTGTTTTCTATCTAGCCTGTAGTCTATCTAGTCTGTAGTCTATCTAGTCTGTAGTCTGTCTAGCCTGTAGTCTGTCTAGCCTGTAGTCTATCTAGTCTGTTGTCTGTCTAGTCTGTAGTCTGTCTAGCCTGTAGTCTATCTAGTCTGTAGTCTGTCTAGCCTGTAGTCTATCTAGTCTGTAGTCTATCTAGTCTGTTTTCTATCTAGTCTGTAGTCTATCTAGTCTGTAGTCTATCTAGTCTGTAGTCTGTCTAGCCTCTAGTCTATCTAGTCTGTAGTCTATCTAGTCTGTTGTCTGTCTAGTCTGTAGTCTGTCTAGCCTGTAGTCTATCTAGTCTGTAGTCTGTCTAGCCTGTAGTCTAGTCTGTAGTCTATCTAGTCTGTGGTCTGCCTAGCCTGTAGTCTGTCTAGTCTGTAGTCTGCCTAGCCTGTAGTCTATCTAGTCTGTAGTCTGTCTAGCCTGTAGTCTATCTAGCCTGTAGTATATCTAGTCTGTAGTCTGTCTAGCCTGTAGTCTGTCTAGTCTGTAGTATATCTAGCATGTAGTCTGTCTAGTCTGTAGTCTATCTAGTCTGTAGTCTGTCTAGCCTGTAGTCTATCTAGTCTGTAGTCTATCTAGTCTGTAGTCTGTCTAGCCTGTAGTCTATCTAGCCTGTAGTCTATCTAGTCTGTAGTCTGTCTAGCCTTTAGTCTATCTATTCTGTAGTCTATCTAGTCTGTAGTCTGTCTAGCCTTTAGTCTATCTAGTCTGTAGTCTATCTAGTCTGTAGTCTATCTAGTCTGTAGTCTGTCTAGCCTTTAGTCTATCTAGTCTGTAGTCTATCTAGTCTGTAGTCTGTCTAGCCTTTAGTCTATCTAGTCTGTAGTCTGTCTAGTCTGTAGTCTATCTAGTCTGTAGTCTATCTAGCCTGTAGTCTATCTGGTCTGTTTTCTATCTAGTCTGTAGTCTATCTAGCCTGTAGTCTATCTAGTCTGTAGTCTATCTAGTCTGTAGTCTATCTAGTCTGTAGTCTATCTAGCCTGTAGTCTATCTAGCCTCTAGTCTATCTAGCCTCTAGTCTATCTATTCTGTAGTCTATCTAGTCTGTAGTCTATCTAGTCTGTTTTCTATCTAGTCTGTAGTCTATCTAGTCTGTTTTCTATCTAGTATGTAGTCTATCCCTGTTAATTCAGACCAGAGCCCAGTGATTGTCTCCTGACCCCTCCTGTCTCAGCCTCCAGTATTTATGCTGCAGTAGTTTATGTGTCGGGGGGCTAGGGTCAGTCTGTTATATCTGGAATATTTCTCCTGTCTTATCCGGTGTCCTGTGTGAATTTAAGTATGCTCTCTCTAATTCTCTCTCTCTCTCTCTCTCTCTCTCTCTCTCTCTCTCTCTCTCTCTCTCTCTCTCTCTCTCTCTCTCTCTCTCTCTCTCTTTCTCTCTCTCTCTCTTTCTCTCTCTCTCTTTCTCTCTCTCTCTCTCTCTCGGAGGACCTGAGCCCTAGGACCATGCCTCAGGACTAGCTGGCCTGATGACTCCTTGCTGTCCCCAGTCCACCTGGCCGTGCTGCTGCTCCAGTTTATTATTATTTGACCCTGCTGGTCATTTATGAACATTTGAACATCTTGGCCGTGTTCTGTTATAATCTCCACCCGGCACAGCCAGAAGAGGACTGGCCACCCCTCATAGTCATGGTTCCTCTCTAGGTTTCTTCCTAGGTTCTGGCCTTCCTAGGGAGTTTTTCCCTAGCCACCGTGTTTCTACACCTGGATTGCTTGCTGTTTGGGGTTTTAGGCTGGGTTTCTGTACAGCGCTTTGAGATATCAGCTGATGTAAGAAGGGCTATATAAACACATTTGATTTGATTTGATTACACAGTCAGACTGAGAGAACCTCTCAGCCCACACAGATCTGATGTCTGTCTGTTCTATGCTTCAAGCTAGTCTTGAAGACGGCTAAGAAAATGGTAATGGTCACAGTAGACAGAGCTGCTGAGAGGTAGAGAGCAGTATACCTTGCAAGTTAACTTAGGTCTCTTCCTCTTGGGATGTTCTTTGTTACCCATCAGTGTATTATCTTGGTGTCCCCCATCAGTGTATTATCTTGATGTCCTCCATCAGTGTATTACCTTGGTGTCCCCCATCAGTGTATTATCTTGGTGTCCCCCATCAGTGTATTACCTTGGTGTCCACCATCAGTGTATTATCTTGGTGTCCCCCATCAGTGTATTATCTTGGTGTCCCCCATCAGTGTATTATCTTGGTGTCCCCCATCAGTGTATTATCTTGGTGTCCCCCATCAGTGTATTATCTTGGTGTCCCCCATCAGTGTATTATCTTGGTGTCCCCCATCAGTGTATTACCTTGGTGTCCTCCATCAGTGTATTACCTTGGTGTCCTCCATCAGTGTATTACCTTGGTGGCTTCCATCAGTGTATTATCTTGGTGTTCCCCATCAGGGTATTATCTTGGTGTCCCCCATCAGTGTATTACCTTGGTGTCCTCCATCAGTGTATTACCTTGGTGGCTTCCATCAGTGTATTATCTTGGTGTCCCCCATCAGGGTATTATCTTGGTGTCCCCCATCAGTGTATTATCTTGGTGTCCCCCATCAGTGTATTATCTTGGTGTCCCCCATCAGTGTATTATCTTGGTGTCCCCCATCAGTGTATTATCTTGGTGTCCACCATCAGTGTATTATCTTGGTGTCCCCATCAGTGTATTATCTTGGTGTCCCCCATCAGTGTATTATCTTGGTGTCCCCCATCAGTGTATTATCTTGGTTTCTTCCATCAGTGTATTATCTTGGTGTTCCCCATCAGTGTATTATCTTGGTGTTCCCCATCAGTGTATTATCTTGGTGTCCCCATCAGTGTATTACCTGGGACCATCGAAACAAAGCAAAGCCAGACAGACAGATTAGAAGTTGTACCAGAAAAGTTTTTACACTAGTCTAATCTAACATAAAAATGTTGCTTTTAGTCCAACACCAAAACACATCCTTGGCTTGTGCATACACTGTCTTCTCACTATCAGTCTCTCTCTCTCTCCCTCTCACCCACATAGTACGAGGCTGTAAACCAAGAGGCGTTTTGCGGTTTTAGGAGATGAATGGAGAGTGAATCAGCAGGCTAAAATAAATGGAAGGGTCACAGAGGGGGGAGATAATAAATAGATCTTGTGTATCCAGGGAACACTAGCCCTGTGGTTGATATGGACTGTTATCTGTCTAATAAAGAGAGAGAGAGAGAGAGAGACAGAGAGACGGAGAGAGAGAGAGAGAGAGAGAGAGAGAGAGAGAGAGAGAGAGAGAGAGAGAGAGAGAGGGAGAGGGAGAGGGAGAGGGAGAGGGAGAGGGAGAGGGATTTGATGGTATCCGAAATGAAATTCCAATTGGCTATACTTAAACTCTTTAACATCATCCTCAGCTCTGGCATCTTCCCCACTATTTGGAAAGGTGACTGATCCTCCCCAATCCACAAAAGTGGAGACAAATTTGACCCCAATAACTACCATGGGATATGTGTCAACAGCAACCTGGAGAAAATCCTCTGCATCATCATTAACAGCAGACTCGACTAGTCCTCCACTGGCTGCACCTGGTTGGTCACGGCTGGCTAGTCTTCAGCTGGGTACAGGTCCTCCACTGACTGCACCTGGCTGGCTAGTCTTCAGCTGGGTACAGGTCCTCCACTGGCTGCACCTGGTTGGTCACGGCTGGCTAGTCTTCAGCTGGGTACAGGTCCTCCACTGACTGCACCTGGCTGGCTAGTCTTCAGCTGGGTACAGGTCCTCCACTGACTGCACCTGGCTGGCTAGTCTTCAGCTGGGTACAGGTCCTCCACTGGCTGCACCTGGTTGGCTAGTCTTCAGCTGGGTACAGGTCCTCCACTAACTGCACCTGGTTGGTCACGGCTGGCTAGTCTCCAGCTGGGTACAGGTCCTCCACTAACTGCACCTGGCTGGCTAGTCTCCAGCTGGGTACAGGTCCTCCACTAACTGCACCTGGCTGGCTAGTCTCCAGCTGGGTACAGGTCCTCCACTAACTGCACCTGGTTGGTCACGGCTGGCTAGTCTCCAGCTGGGTACAGGTCCTCCACTGACTGCACCTGGTTGGTCACGGCTGGCTAGTCTTCAGCTGGGTACAGGTCCTCCACTGACTGCACCTGGTTGGTCACGGCTGGCTAGTCTTCAGCTGGGTACAGGTCCTCCACTAACTGCACCTGGCTGGCTAGTCTCCAGCTGGGTACAGGTCCTCCACTGACTGCACCTGGTTGGTCACGGCTGGCTAGTCTTCAGCTGGGTACAGGTCCTCCACTAACTGCACCTGGTTGGTCACGGCTGGCTAGTCTCCAGCTGGGTACAGGTCCTCCACTGACTGCACCTGGTTGGCTAGTCTTCAGCTGGGTACAGGTCCTCCTCTGACTGCACCTGGTTGGTCACGGCTGGCTAGTCTTCAGCTGGGTACAGGTCCTCCACTAACTGCACCTGGCTGGCTAGTCTCCAGCTGGGTACAGGTCCTCCACTGACTGCACCTGGTTGGTCACGGCTGGCTAGTCTTCAGCTGGGTACAGGTCCTCCACTGACTGCACCTGGTTGGTCACGGCTGGCTAGTCTCCAGCTGGGTACAGGTCCTCCACTAACTGCACCTGGCTGGCTAGTCTCCAGCTGGGTACAGGTCCTCCACTGACTGCACCTGGTTGGTCACGGCTGGCTAGTCTCCAGCTGGGTACAGGTCCTCCACTGACTGCACCTGGTTGGGCACGGCTGGCTAGTCTCCAGCTGGGTACAGGTCCTCCACTGACTGCACCTGGTTGGTCACGGCTGGCTAGTCTTCAGCTGGGTACAGGTCCTCCACTGACTGCACCTGGTTGGTCACGGCTGGCTAGTCTTCAGCTGGGTACAGGTCCTCCACTGACTGCACCTGGTTGGTCACGGCTGGCTAGTCTTCAGCTGGGTACAGGTCTCCACTGACTGCACCTGGTTGGCTAGTCTTCAGCTGGGTACAGGTCTTCCACTGACTGCACCTGGTTGGGCACGGCTGGCTAGTCTTCAGCTGGGTACAGGTCCTCCACTGACTGCACCTGGTTGGCTAGTCTTCAGCTGGGTACAGGTCCTCCACTAACTGCACCTGGTTGAGCACGGCTGGCTAGTCTTCAGCTGGGTACAGGTCCTCCACTGACTGCACCTGGTTGGTCACGGCTGGCTAGTCTTCAGCTGGGTACAGGTCCTCCACTGACTGCACCTGGTTGGTCACGGCTGGCTAGTCTCCAGCTGGGTACAGGTCCTCCACTAACTGCACCTGGCTGGCTAGTCTCCAGCTGGGTACAGGTCCTCCACTGACTGCACCTGGTTGGTCACGGCTGGCTAGTCTTCAGCTGGGTACAGGTCCTCCACTGACTGCACCTGGTTGGTCACGGCTGGCTAGTCTTCAGCTGGGTACAGGTCCTCCACTGACTGCACCTGGTTGGTCACGGCTGGCTAGTCTTCAGCTGGGTACAGGTCCTCCACTGACTGCACCTGGTTGGTCACGGCTGGCTAGTCTTCAGCTGGGTACAGGTCCTCCACTGACTGCACCTGGTTGGCTAGTCTTCAGCTGGGTACAGGTCCTCCACTGACTGCACCTGGTTGGGCACGGCTGGCTAGTCTTCAGCTGGGTACAGGTCCTCCACTGACTGCACCTGGTTGGCTAGTCTTCAGCTGGGTACAGGTCCTCCACTAACTGCACCTGGTTGAGCACGGCTGGCTAGTCTTCAGCTGGGTACAGGTCCTCCACTGACTGCACCTGGTTGGTCACGGCTGGCTAGTCTTCAGCTGGGTACAGGTCCTCCACTAACTGCACCTGGCTGGCTAGTCTTCAGCTGGGTACAGGTCCTCCACTAACTGCACCTGGCTGGCTAGTCTTCAGCTGGGTACAGGTCCTCCACTAACTGCACCTGGCTGGCTAGTCTCCAGCTGGGTACAGGTCCTCCACTAACTGCACCTGGTTGAGCACGGCTGGCTTCCTCCTGTTGTAGAGAGAATCCCCTGGTCAATCCCCTATAGAGACCTTCCAACAGGAAATGATCACCTATAGAGACCTGCCAACAGGAAATGATCACCTATAGAGACCTGCCAACAGGAAATGATCACCTATAGAGACCTGCCAACAGGAAGTAGTCACCTATAGAGACCTGCCAACAGGAAGTAGTCACCTATAGAAACCTGCCAACAGGAAGGAGGTTAAGATCTACATGTGGTAGAGAGAATCCCCTGGTCACCTATAGAGACCTGCCAACAGGAAGTGGTCACCTATAGAGACCTGCCAACAGGAAATGATCACCTGTAGAGACCTGCCAACAGGAAGGAGGTTAAGCGTTACATGACTTTGAATCTTAAAATGGATTTGTTGTAAGAAATGTGCTAAATAAATATAGTTTGATTTGATTGATAGCTTTACTGCTGTAGAATATTTAATAAACTGTAGTACCTTTTTTCCCATAAACTTTTAATTGATAACATGGGATTTTATCACTTGACATATCAGTCATATAGTGGGAAGGATCCTATAGATCCAGACTGTGTGAAGGCATGTACCACCCTGAATAAATAAATACTGTTCCTTTGATGATTTGTCTCTGGTCATGAATCTACAATACAGGCTGCATGTCTAAACATAGTACATTATGACAGTCAATCCCTCATCTTAACTCTGGTATCTGGGTTAATCTGGTCAATGATTCTATAATTGACTAAGCGACTCGTTCCTTGTAGAATGTTGACAGCAGTATAGAACACATTATATTACTAAGATGCTCAAACTTAACTGAATAGATACACTCACTGACACAGGATTAACTTTATCGCTCATGCTGGCCCTGAGCAAACCGCTAGGTTGTCCCTCACTATAGGTGAACTTCTCCACAAGGCCAGACTTCTAGTGTTCTTCTCTCCTTTTAATGCCCTTGTGTCCATCTTTTGAAATGCCTTAAGGTCTGAAATAAACATCAAAGTCGACATACTGTACAAACAATTATCTAGGCTAAGTAAAAACCAAATAATGTTTTTATCTTCTGCTCTGCCTACTGGCTAGTTAAAGTGTAGTCAGTGGCTAGCTAAGAAAAAGGGGACGTAAGAAGTTCATGGATTGAACACAGAAGGTCTCTGATCTCGCTGGTGAACGGTAGCTGACAGTGTCGGAGCTTCCTGCAGGAAGTTCTAGTCTTGCGGAGGGCTTATCTGTTGCTAATTAGCATTTAGCATTTCATTTCTGAGAAGAAATTGAGGCGAATATATTGATAGAACCCATCTTGTCCGAGAGAAAATTACACGGTTATCAAAACCGTAGGGTCAGGGTCACCAAACACAGACCAGGTTATCAAAAAATCACGCCGGGGTCATTCTACACCAAACACAAACCTTATATGAAGTAGTTCTAAAATCCAAGACGCAAAAAATGTATCGTGAAAAAAAAACGATTGGAACCATTACTGGGTTTAACCGCTAGGTTTTATGGGTATAATGATGCTTCCTTCCACTGTCCAGGACTATGGAAGTCAAAGAGCTACCTCTATGCTAACGTTAGCTAGCTATAGCGCATTTCGCTCATGTCCACCATCTACATCAAACTGATTTAAACAAACAAAATGCAAACATGTCTGCCATCTGTTGGTAGCAAACTGCTGGCGTTATCATACTATAGATAGCACCAGCCTATGGGAAAGAGTAGTTTTGGCCGCGATGTTAATGTATAGAGCATGTTTTCACAGTGTTTCTTTCTTTTTTCTTTGTGGTCGATCAGCTTTAATAGCGCAGATAGATTGTAGCTTCCATCAATGTAAGTGTCTGCATCATTTCCAATCCCCCATATATATTTTTGTACATATCTCTTTAAAATATATTTTCCTTTATTATTTTCCCACTAACCCTACCAGCCCTCCTGTAATTGGACTAAACTAATATAAAATGTAGGCTTCTACTTCCATCTTATACATACCGTATACATTTTATGGACACAATGTATTTTATTTTGCCATTTATTTTTTAACCGTTCCTGTTTCACAAAAGTTCTCAATCTATATACGTTTTACGGACACAGTATATTTTTACATTAGTTATCTTGTTGTTTTTATTCCCACCTACCATCTATGCTGTTGCGAAGCAACTCACTGCCTTCCTGAAGACAAACAATGTATACGAAATGCTTCAGTCTGGTTTTAGACCCCATCATAGCACTGAGACTTGCACTTGTGAAGGTGGTAAATGACCTTTTTAATGGCGTCAGACCGAGGCTCTGCATCTGTCCTCGTGCTCCTAGACCTGCTTTTGATACCATCGATCACCACATTCTTTTGGAGAGATTGGAAACCCAAATTGGTCTACACGGACAAGTTCTGGCCTGGTTTAGATCTTATCTGTCAGAAAATATATCAGTTTGTCTCTGTAAATTTTGGTGTTCCTCAAGGTTCCGTTTTAGGACCACTATTGTTTTCACTATATATTTTACCTCTTGGGGATGTCATTCGAAAACATAATGTTACCTTTCACTGCTATGCGGATGACACACAGCTGTACATTTCAATGAAACATGGTGAAGCCCCAAAATTGCCCTTGCTAGAAGCCTGTCTTTCAGACATAAGGAAGTGGATGGCTGCAAACTTTCTACTTTTAAACTCGGACAAAACAGAGATGCTTGTTCTAGGTCCCAAGAAACCTAGAGATCTTCTGTTGAATCTGACAATTCATCTTGATGGTTGTAAAGTCGTCTCAAATAAAACTGTGAAGGACCTCGGCGTTACTCTGGACCCTGATCTCTCTTTTGACAAACATATCAAGACTGTTTCAAGGACAGCTTTTTTTCCATTTACGTAACATTGCAAAAATCAGAAACTTTCTGTCCAAATATTATGCAGAAAAATGTATCCATGCTTTTGTTACATCTAGGTTAGACTACTGCAATGCTTTACCTTCCGGCTACCCGGATAAAGCACTAAATAAACTTCAGTTAGTGCTAAATACGGCTGCTAGAAACCTGACTAGAACCAAAAAATGGTATCATATTACTCCAGTGCTATCCTCCCTACACTGGCTTCCTGTTAAGGCAAGGGCTGATTTCAAGGTTTTACTGCTAACCTACAAAGCAATACATGGGCTTGCTCCTACCTATCTTTCCGATTTGGTCCTGCCGTACATACCTACACGTACGCTACGGTCACAAGACGCAGGCCTCCTAATTGTCCCTAGAATTTCTAAGCAAACAGCTGGAGGCAGGGCTTTCTCCTATAGAGCTCCATTTTTATGGAATGGTCTGCCTACCCATGTGAGAGACGCAGACTCGGTATCAACCTTTAAGTCTTTATTGAAGACTCATCTCTTCAGTAGGTCCTATGATTGAGTGTAGTCTGGCCCAGGAGTGTGAAGGTGAATGGAAAGGCACTGGAGCAACGGACCGCCCTTGCTGTCTCTGCCTGGCCGGTTTCCCTCTCTCCACTGGGATTCTCTGCCTCTATTACAGGGGCTGAGTCACTAGCTTACTGGTGCTCTTCCATGCCGTCCCTAAGAGGGGTGCGTCACTTGAGTGGGTTGAGTCACTGACGTGATCTTCCTGTCTGGGTTGGCGCCCCCCCTTGGTTTGTGCGGTGGCGGAGATCTTTGTGGGCTATACTCGGGCTTGTCTCAGGATGGTAAGTTGGTGGTTGAAGGTATCACTCTAGTGGTGTGGGGGCTGTGCTTTGGCAAAGTGGGTGGGTTTATATCCTTCCTGTTTGGCCCTGTCTGGGGGTATCATCGGATGGGGCCACAGTGTCTCCTGACCCCTCCTGCCTCAGCCCCCAGTATTTATGCTGCAGTAGTTTATGTGTCAGGGGGCTAGGGTCAGTCTGTTATATCTGGAGTATTTCTCCTGTCTTATCCGGTGTCCTGTGTGAATTTAAGTCTGATCTCTCTAATTTTCTCTTTCATTCTTTCTCTCTCTCGGAGGACCTGAGCCCTAGGACCATGCCCCAGGACTACCTGGCATGATGACTCCTTGTTGTCCCCAGTCCACCTGGCCGTGCTGCTGCTCCAGTTTCAACTGTTCTGCCTGCGGCTATGGAACCATGACCTGTTCACTGTGATTACTATTATTTGACCATGCTGGTCATTTATGAAAATTTGAACATCTTGGCCATGTTCTGTTATAATCACCACCCGGCACAGCCAGAGGAGGACTGGCCACCCCTCAGAGCCTGGTTCCTCTCTAGGTTTCTTCCTAGGTTTTGGCCTTTCTAGGGAGTTTTTCCTAGCCACCGTGCTTCTACAACTGCATTGCTTGCTTTTTGGGGTTTTAGGCTGGGTTTCTGTACAGCACTTTGATATATCAGCTGATGTAAGAAGGGCTATATAAATACATTTGATTTGATTTTGAGGACAAACCCACTAGGATTTATATCATATATCGGACTAGTGGAGTTATGTAAATCCTCTGTGGTGTCCTAGTGGGTTTATCCTCTGTGGTGTCCTAGTGGATTTATCCTCTGTGGTGTCCTAGTGGGTTTATCCTCTGTGGTGTCCTAGTGGGTTTATCCTCTGTGGTGTCCTAGTGGGTTTATCCTCTGTGGTGTCCTAGTGGGTTTATCCTCTGTGGTGTCCTAGTGGGTTTGTCCTCTGTGGTGTCCTAGTGGGTTTGTCCTCTGTGGTGTCCTAGTGGGTTTATCCTCGGTGGTGTCCTAGTGGGTTTATCCTCTGTGGTGTCCCAGTGGGTTTATCCTCTGTGGTGTCCCAGTGGGTTTGTCCTCTGTGGTGTCTTAGTGGGTTTATCCTCTGTGGTGTCCTAGTGGGTTTGTCCTCTGTGGTGTCCTAGTGGGTTTGTCCTCTGTGGTGTCCTAGTGGGTTTGTCCTCTGTGGTGTCCTAGTGGGTTTATCCTCTGTGGTGTCCCAGTGGGTTTATCCTCGGTGGTGTCCTAGTGGGTTTATCCTCTGTGGTGTCCTAGTGGGTTTATCCTCTGTGGTGTCCTAGTGGGTTTATCCTCGGTGGTGTCCTAGTGGGTTTATCCTCTGTGGTGTCCCAGTGGGTTTATCCTCTGTGGTGTCCTAGTGGGTTTGTCCTCTGTGGTGTCTTAGTGGGTTTATCCTCTGTGGTGTCCTAGTGGGTTTGTCCTCTGTGGTGTCCTAGTGGGTTTGTCCTCTGTGGTGTCCTAGTGGGTTTGTCCTCTGTGGTGTCCTAGTGGGTTTATCCTCTGTGGTGTCCTAGTGGGTTTATCCTCTGTGGTGTCCTAGTGGGTTTATCCTCTGTGGTGTCCTAGTGGGTTTATCCTCTGTGGTGTCCTAGTGGATTTATCCTCTGTGGTGTCCTAGTGGGTTTATCCTCTGTGGTGTCCTAGTGGGTTTATCCTCTGTGGTGTCCTAGTGGGTTTATCCTCTGTGGTGTCCTAGTGGGTTTATCCTCTGTGGTGTCCTAGTGGGTTTGTCCTCTGTGGTGTCCTAGTGGGTTTGTCCTCTGTGGTGTCCTAGTGGGTTTATCCTCGGTGGTGTCCTAGTGGGTTTATCCTCTGTGGTGTCCCAGTGGGTTTATCCTCTGTGGTGTCCCAGTGGGTTTGTCCTCTGTGGTGTCTTAGTGGGTTTATCCTCTGTGGTGTCCTAGTGGGTTTGTCCTCTGTGGTGTCCTAGTGGGTTTGTCCTCTGTGGTGTCCTAGTGGGTTTGTCCTCTGTGGTGTCCTAGTGGGTTTATCCTCTGTGGTGTCCCAGTGGGTTTATCCTCGGTGGTGTCCTAGTGGGTTTATCCTCTGTGGTGTCCTAGTGGGTTTATCCTCTGTGGTGTCCTAGTGGGTTTATCCTCGGTGGTGTCCTAGTGGGTTTATCCTCTGTGGTGTCCCAGTGGGTTTATCCTCTGTGGTGTCCTAGTGGGTTTGTCCTCTGTGGTGTCTTAGTGGGTTTATCCTCTGTGGTGTCCTAGTGGGTTTGTCCTCTGTGGTGTCCTAGTGGGTTTGTCCTCTGTGGTGTCCTAGTGGGTTTGTCCTCTGTGGTGTCCTAGTGGGTTTATCCTCTGTGGTGTCCTAGTGGGTTTATCCTCTGTGGTGTCCTAGTGGGTTTATCCTCTGTGGTGTCCCAGTGGGTTTATCCTCGGTGGTGTCCTAGTGGGTTTATCCTCTGTGGTGTCCTAGTGGGTTTATCCTCTGTGGTGTCCTAGTGGGTTTATCCTCGGTGGTGTCCTAGTGGGTTTATCCTCTGTGGTGTCCTAGTGGGTTTATCCTCGGTGGTGTCCTAGTGGGTTTATCCTCGGTGGTGTCCTAGTGGGTTTATCCTCTGTGGTGTCCTAGTGGGTTTATCCTCGGTGGTGTCCTAGTGGGTTTATCCTCGGTGGTGTCCTAGTGGGTTTATCCTCGGTGGTGTCCTAGTGGGTTTATCCTCTGTGGTGTCCTAGTGGGTTTATCCTCGGTGGTGTCCTAGTGGGTTTATCCTCGGTGGTGTCCTAGTGGGTTTATCCTCGGTGGTGTCCTAGTGGGTTTATCCTCTGTGGTGTCCTAGTGGGTTTGTCCTCTGTGGTGTCCTAGTGGGTTTATCCTCTGTGGTGTCCTAGTGGGTTTGTCCTCTGTGGTGTCCTAGTGGGTTTGTCCTCTGTGGTGTCCTAGTGGGTTTGTCCTCTGTGGTGTCCTAGTAGGTTTATCCTCTGTGGTGTCCCAGTGGGTTTGTCCTCTGTGGTGTCCTAGTGGGTTTGTCCTCGGTGGTGTCCCAGTGGGTTTGTCCTCTGTGGTGTCCTAGTGGGTTTATCCTCTGTGGTGTCCTAGTGGGTTTGTCCTCTGTGGTGTCCTAGTGGGTTTATCCTCTGTGGTGTCCTAGTGGGTTTGTCCTCTGTGGTGTCCTAGTGGGTTTATCCTCTGTGGTGTCCTAGTGGGTTTATCCTCTGTGGTGTCCTAGTGGGTTTATCCTCTGTGGTGTCCTAGTGGGTTTATCCTCTGTGGTGTCCTAGTGGGTTTATCCTCTGTGGTGTCCCAGTGGGTTTGTCCTCTGTGGTGTCCTAGTGGGTTTGTCCTCTGTGGTGTCCTAGTGGGTTTGTCCTCTCACTTGGATGGCAAGGAGGTTCAGGTTGTCATAATGGGTAAGGTACATGCTGTATTATAATCCTCCGGTATAATAGACTCCAGTCAGGTGAAGGTACATGCTGTATTACAATCCTCCGGTATAATAGACTCCAGTCAGGTGAGGTACATGCTGTATTATAATCCTCCAGTATAATAGACTCCAGTCAGGTGAGGTACATGCTGTATTATAATCCTCCGGTATAATAGACTCCAGTCAGGTGAAGGTACATGCTGTATTATAATCCTCCGGTATAATAGACTCCAGTCAGGTGAGGTACATGCTGTATTATAATCCTCCAGTATAATAGACTCCAGTCAGGTGAGGTACATGCTGTATTATAATCCTCCGGTATAATAGACTCCAGTCAGGTGAGGTACATCCTGTATTATAATCCTCCGGTATAATAGACTCCAGTCAGGTGAGGTACATGCTGTATTATAATCCTCCGGTATAATAGACACCAGTCAGGTGAGGTACATCCTGTATTATAATCCTCCGGTATATTAGACTCCAGTCAGGTGAGGTACATGCTGTATTATAATCCTCCAGTATAATAGACTCCAGTCAGGTGAGATACATGCTGTATTATAATCCTCCGGTATAATAGACTCCAGTCAGGTGAGGCTGACCTATATCGTATTTGTTTCTGTAAACTCAACCAAGTTAACCCAGATAGCTGTCACGCCCTGACCTTAGAGATCCTTTTTATGTCTCTATTTTGGTTTGGTCAGGGCGTGAGTTGGGGTGGGTATTATATGTTCTATGTTTTCTAATTCTATGTGTTTGGTCAGGGCGTGAGTTGGGGTGGGTATTCTATGTTCTATGTTTTCTATTTCTATGTGTTTGGTCCGGGCGTGAGTTGGGGTGGGCATTCTATGTCTTGCATTCTATGTACATTTTTCTATGCTTTCTATTTCTTTGTTGTTTGGCCGGGGTGTGGTTCTCAATCAGAGGCAGCTGTCTATCATTGTCTCTGAGAACCATACTTAGGTAGCCCTTTTTCCACCTGTGTGTTGTGGGTAGTTGTTTTCTGTTTGGTGTGTCTGCACCAGACAGAACTGTTTCGGTTGTTCTCATTGTTTTTTTTTTTGTATTTCAGTGTTTTAGTTTTTATTTAATAAATGATGAACACTTATCACGCTGCGCTTTGGTCACCGTCTTCTTCAGACGGCCGTGACATTAGCATACTATTTAGGGGAAAGTTAACCCAGATGGTATCCTTTTTAGCAACAACTTTGATTTGAGATGTTGAAGAGTCCATTCACGGGTCGGTAATTAGAGCCTATTGAGCTTCTCGACCTTTGTAATTTCGGACACTCAGCACGTCTGTCCACCAGAGATTACAAACCATGTGACAGTTATAGCTGAAGCAGATGCAGCTGAGAAGAAACAAAACACTAAATTAACGGTAAATTTAGTGGAAACTTTGCCCATTTGTAACAAGCATTTGTCGTGGCACCTCTGTAGTTACAGGTCTTAATTAACCCCAGCTACATGTTGTTATTACAGCGTAACTATGAGTTGTACAATACTTGCTACACTTTAAATACACATGTAATGACACTGTTGTACGGACCCTTTAAAATAAAGTTTTAACAAAAAGTGACATATAGAGAGAGAAAAAAATCCCCTCCCACGTTCCCGACCGCCCCAGGGCTCATCCCCCACCCTACACACACGCACGCACGCACGCACGCACACACACACACGCACACACGCACACACACACACACACACACACACACACACACACACACACACACACACACACACAAGCACACACCTAGGCTTCTCTTCTCCAGCTTCCGAGGCAGCAGAAAGTTATTTATAAGCCCATCCTCAGTCAGAAACATACTGCAGCAACACAGCCATGCAGATAGTTACAAACACCTGCTAATTGACCAACCAATAATATGACTTTTCATATAATAAGTTAGCGGTATTAAAATAACGCTTTGATGGCACAAATTTTCACTGCGTCGAGTAAAATCAGTGTTTAGACTAAATCATAGTTTCATTTTTAATGTTGACAGTATTTGCCATGAACATATCGTCAGGAGTGGTTGACCAACAGCGAAAAAGAAAATACACGAAGGCTTTAACAGGATTATGGTTTGTGACGGATGATTTGTGAGGGTCTTTAGATGTGAGTCATGTGACTAGTCAGTGGAAAAGCTTTGATAATGTTTACTAAACTTTTCTGCACTGGTCCACATAACATCCCAAATGGCACCCTATTCTCTATGGGGCCTCTGGTACAAAGTAGTGCACTAAATAGGGAATAGGGAGCCTTTTTGGGACGCCACCCATCAAGGGATTTGATACCCTGTAGAAGAAAAACCACACCTTCCAGAAAAACTAGTTTCAACCAGAACAGGAAAACCTCACTGTAATCCACTGTTTAATATCAGTAGGATTATTTAATCCCTGTGTCACGCTGTGGAATCCACATACACAAAGCTGTCACATATACACGTTATCCACATACACAAAGCTTTCAAATGTATCTCTCTCCGTTCAGTTATCCTCCATTGCTTGAGGCTATTGTGGGAAACTCTACAACCATCTGCATAGAAAACCATATACATAAAGCTGTAAAATGCTCCTTGCATCTCAGTGTGTTTACTGAACTTAATAGTGTAGCTTGTTGTAGAAAAAAAATGAGAAAATATATATAGAATTTTTAACATTTATTTAAAAAATTTTTTTTTTTTTTTTACTTAATTAAAAAAAAATGTCTACTGAAATACCGCCTCTTCAAATCATCAAATTATGTTTCGTGAGCAAATACTTTATTTTTTTTCAAACGGTGCAGATTTGAGTAAACTAACCTGGGTCAAGCATTCTATATACAGTTAAATATTTATGAACAATTTCATATTTACAAAGTTTATAGGAAAGTGCACGCTTGATTTAATACACTATAAACTCGACAGACCTGCGTGTTGTTTTGCCTGTGTGAACTGAACTGTAATATCACGGTCTGAAACTCAACAGTATTTTGTAATGCTTCAAAACAATGGATTGCAAACATCACGACAGTCCCATAAACCCTATAACGAGCTCCACCTTTGTAATGAGATGAGAAAAAAAAACAAGAGAAAAAAAAACTGACAAACAAATCTGGTTCCCACTGAAAGTGGTTGTACGGGATACGGTTTATTTTACATTTGGCCTTCACCCTCTTTATTGGTCGCCGACGGCAGCGTAGATTTTCCCATGAATGGTGACACAACACAACACAACGTTCTGTCAGGTGTAGAAGGCAGTGTGACAAAAGGCAGGTTGAATCACGGCGTGGGAAAACATCCTCCTACCGTCTCAGAGATCGAGGCTGTTTCCCAAATGGCACCCTATTCGCCCCGTAGTGCACATCTTTCGAACACTATTTGAAGTGCACTATACAGGGATATAGAGTTTCATTTGGGAGTCACCCAGAATATCCCATAATGATAAATCAAGGAGGCTAGAGCCAGTCCTCCCTGTCACTGCAGAGTGGTGAACATCTCCCCTCCGGTCTGTCAAATGAACACCTCCTGGGATTCTTACACATAAAAGTGACTCATTTAATGACCTGTTTTCAGTACATATGTACTCTAAGCAGTCCTGTACAGTAAGATGGTAAGAAAGTTGACTGAAGGTCACGAATTATTAGTTCCACTGATTATGTTGTGTTGTCTCAGTGATTGTCATTAAACGTTAGGAGCAACTTTTATCGTCGTTAAACGTTAGGAGCAACTTTTATTGTCATTAAACGTTAGGAGCAACTTTTATTGTCGTTAAACGTTAGGAGCAACTTTTATTGTCATTAAACGTTAGGAGCAACTTTTATTGTCATTAAACGTTAGGAGCAACTTTTATTGTCGTTAAACGTTAGGAGCAACTTTTATTGTCATTAAACGTTTCGGAATAACTTTTATTGTCATTAAACGTTTCGGAATAACGTTCGTAGACATTAAACGCTATTATCATTATGTGTAATCCCTGATTGATTTTGTAAACGTCTTCAAACAGCAATATGGATAAATCACCCCATCAATCTGTTTGATCATTTTATTCATCCACTGTTGGATCAGCTTAAGATTGCATTAGTTGTCTCTTGAATTTGTATCGTCCCCAGTACTTACTCTTCCCTATTGTCACTCTGTAAGTGTTGTACTCTCAGGGACGTTATAAACAATGCCATAGTTGCTGGTCAGTTTAGTACGTCCTGAGTGCCACCATAGAGCTGTGAATTATCACCTCTGAGTGACACCGTGGAGCTGCTGTATTGGACATGGAGACACTGTACCGGGCTTCTGACTCATCCGGAATTCCCCTACATTAGTCACCGACTGGAATACATCTACCGTCACAAACAGGACCCTGTTCCCTATATAGTGCACTACTTTTGACCAGTGCTCTATATAGCGTGTCGTTTGGGATGCAGACACAAGTGTGGGCCACATGACCCCAGAGCCTAGAAAGACTGAGAGTGGCTGGCTGGTTGGTGTATGTGACTGACATTGTTAATACGTTTCTCCATAGCACTGCTGCTGGTGCTGTGGACACCAGGGCCCTTCTGGAGCTGGACACCAGGACCCCTCTGGAGCTGGACACCAGGACCACTCTGGAGCTGGCCCCGTCAGGACCCCTCTGGAGCTGGCCCCGTCAGGGCCCCTCTGGAGCTGGACACCAGGACCCCTCTGGAGCTGGCCACGTCAGGGCCCCTCTGGAGCTGGCCCCGTCAGAACCCCTCTGGAGCTGGCCCCGTCAGGACCCCTCTGGAGCTGGCCCCGTCAGGACCCCTCTGGAGCTGGACACCAGGACCCCTCTGGAGCTGGACACCAGGACCACTCTGGAGCTGGCCCCGTCAGGACCCCTCTGGAGCTGGCCCCGTCAGGGCCCCTCTGGAGCTGGACACCAGGACCCCTCTGGAGCTGGCCACGTCAGGGCCCCTCTGGAGCTGGCCCCGTCAGGACCCCTCTGGAGCTGGCCCCGTCAGGACCCCTCTGGAGCTGGCCCCATCAGGACCCTTCTGGAGCTGGCCCCGTCAGGACCCCTCTGGAGCTGGCCACGTCAGGGCCCCTCTGGAGCTGGCCCCGTCAGGACCCCTCTGGAGCTGGCCCCGTCAGGACCCCTCTGGAGCTGGCCCCGTCAGGACCCCTCTGGAGCTGGCCCCGTCAGGACCCCTCTGGAGCTGGACACCAGGACCCCTCTGGAGCTGGACACCAGGACCCCTCTGGAGATGGCCACTTCAGGGCCCTTCTGGAGCTGGACACCAGGGCCCCTCTGGAGCTGGACACCAGGACCCCTCTGGAGCTGGCCCCGTCAGGACCCCTCTGGAGCTGGCCACCAGGACCCCTCTGGAGCTGGCCACCAGGACCCCTCTGGAGCTGGCGACTTCAGGGCCCCTCTGGAGCTGGCCCCGTCAGGACCCCTCTGGAGCTGGCCCCGTCAGGGCCCCTCTGGAGCTGGCCACTTCAGGGCCCCTCTGGAGCTGGCCACTTCAGGGCCCCTCTGGAGCTGGCCCCGTCAGGGCCCCTCTGGAGCTGGCCACTTCAGGGCCCCTCTGGAGCTGGTCTCATCAGCCCAGCTGCCCTGCCAACTGCTCCCTGGCATCCCATAAGTAAACGCTAGACAGCAATAGGCTGAATCTGCTGTACAACCAGGCTCAACCATAATGCATTCAGGAAGATGGACACATACATATGAATTAAGGGACCAAGCAGTCTGAACTTATACAACCAGACAGCATAGCGCGTTCCAAATGGCACCCTATTCCCAATACAGTGCAGATCCTCACTGTGTCCTTTGACCAATCACAAATGATTACAGGATGGTTATTGCTGGACCAGATCCTCACTGTGTCCTTTGACCAATCACAAATGATTACAGGATGGTTATTGCTGGACCAGATCCTCACTGTGTCCTCTGACCAATCAAAGAAGTTCTGGGACACAGTAAAGTCCATGGAGAATAAGAGCACCTCCTCCCAGCTGCCCAACTGCACTGAGGCTAGGTAACACTGTTACCACCGATAAATCCACGATAATTGAGAATTTCAATAAGCATTTCTCTACGGCTGGCCATGCTTTAGACCTGGCTACACCTACCCCGGTCAACTGCCCGGCACCCTCCACAGCAACGCTCAAGGTCCTAAACGACATCATAACCGCCATCGATAAGAGACATTACTGTGCAGCCGTATTCATCGACCTGGTCAAGGCTTTCGACTATGTCAATCACCACATTCTTATTGGCAGACTCGACAGCCTTGGTTTCTCAAATGATTGCCTCGCCTGGTTCACCAACTACTTCTCTGATAGAGTTCAGTGTGTCAAATCGGAGGGCCTGTTGTCCAGTCTCTATGGGGGTGCCACAGGGTTCAATTCTCGGGCCGACTCTTTTCTCTGTATACATCAAGGATGACGCTCTTGCTGCGGGTGATTCTCCGATACACCTCTACGCAGACGAAACCATTCTGTATACTTCTGGCCCTTCTTTGGACACTGTGTTAACTAACCTCCAGACGAGCTTCAATGCCATACAACTCTCCTTCCATGGCCTCCAACTGCTCTTAAATGCAAGTAAAACTAAATGCATGCTTTTCAACCGATCGCTGCCCGCACCTGCTCGCCCGTCCAGCATCACTACTCTGGACGGCTCTGACTTAGAATACGTGGACAACTACAAATACCTAGGTGTCTGGTTAGACTGTAAACTCTCCTTCCAGACTCACATTAAGCATCTCCAATCCCAAATTAAATCTAGAATCGGCTTCCTATATCGCAACAAAGCCTCCTTCACTCATGCTGCCAAACATACCCTCGTAAAACTGACCATCCTACCGATCCTCGACTTCAGTGATGTCATCTATAAAATAGCCTCCAATACTCTACTCAACAAACTGGATGCAGTCTATCACAGTGCCATCCATTCTGTCACCAAAGCCCCATATATTACCCACCATTGCGACCTGTACGCTCTCGTTGGTTGGCCCTCGCTTCATACTCGTCTCCAAACCCACTGGCTCCAGGTCATCTACAAGTCTCTGCTAGGTAAAGCCCCGCCTTATCTCAGCTCACTGGTCACCATAGCAGCACCCACTTGTAGCACACGCTCCAGCAGGTATATCTCACTGGTCAACCCAAAAGCCAATTCCTCCTTTGGTCGTCTTTCCTTCCAGTTCTCTGCTGCCAATGACTGGAACGAACTGCAAAAATCTCTGAAGCTGGAGACTCACATCTCCCTCACTAGCTTTAAGCACCAGCTGTCAGAGCAGCTCATAGATCACTGCACCTGTACATAGCCCATCTGTAAACAGCCCATCTATCTACCTCATCCCCATACTGTATTTATTAATTTATCTTGCTCCTTTGCACCCCAGTATCTCTACTTGCACATTTATCTTCTGCACATCTACCATTCCAGTGATTAATTGCTATATTGTAATTACTTCGCCACCATGGCCTATTTATTGCCTTAAATCCCTTATCTTACCTCATTTGCACTCACTGTATATATACATTTTGTTTTCTTTTGTTCTACTGTGTTATTGACTGTATGTTTGTTTATTCCATGTGTAACTCTGTGTTGTTGTATGTGTCGAATTGCTCTGCTTTATCTTGGCCAGGTCGCAGTTGTAAATGAGAACTTGTTCTCAACTAGCCTACCTGGTTAAATAAAGGTTAAATAAATAAAATAAAAAAATTACAGGAGGCTTATTGCTGGACCAGTTAACTCACTGTGTCCTCTAACCATTCACAGATGATTACAGGAGGCTTCTTGCTGGATCAGGTCCTCACTGTGTCCTCTAACCAATCACAGATGATTACAGGAGGCTTCTTGCTGGATCAGGTCTTCACCGTGTCCTCCAACCAGGGCCTTGTGGAGATAATCAGCAGAACGGGGCCTTGGAGACAGATAGAGATAGAAGCACGTATTGGAGATGGAAGGAAACAGAGACTGCCTGACGTAGCTGCTAACACGTAAACACATACATCTCTTATGAGGTAATGGAGGTTTTGGTGACTGTGTCCTGATGCCTGATGCCTGAGCGTTAAGGTAATTAATGATGGAAGGGTTTCATGTTGATGTAAGGGTTTCATGTTGATGTAAGGGGTTCATGTGTCGTTGTAAATATCAGGTTTAATCACAGCTAGAGGTCAGTTCTGTGAGTGGCAGTTGTCCCAGCTCAGAGGAGAAGAGAAGAGGGTACGGTTCGAAAGCTGGAAGTCCTCGTGCGTGTGTGTGTGTGTGTGTGTGTGTGTGTGTGTGTGTGTGTGTGTGTGTGTGTGTGTGTGTGTGTGTGTGTGTGTGTGTGTGTGTGTGTGTGTGTGTGTGTGTGTGTGTGTGTGTGTGTGTGTGTGTGTTGGATGAACTACTAAACTTTGAACAATTAGCAGATGTTTTCAACTGGTACAGTATGATGTTTGGTGTTTGTCCTCAGAAAGGAGACAGACTGTGAGGTGGTTGAGGCTGAAAGTCCTCGTTTGTCTACGGACGGACGGAACTATTACAACAACAAGACGTTTCAGCACCGACTCCATTTAGAACGTAGAGCAACACCAGGAGAAGGAGATCCTACCACCAGGAGAAGGAGATCCTACCACCAGGAGAAGGAGATCCTACCACCAGGAGAAGGAGATCCTACCACCAGGAGAAGGAGATCCTACCACCAGGAGAAGGAGATCCTACCACCAGGAGAAGGAGATCCTACCACCAGGAGAAGGAGATCCTACCACCAGGAGAAGGAGGTCCTACCACCAGGAGAAGGAGATCCTACCACCAGGAGAAGGAGATCCTACCACCAGGAGAAGGAGATCCTACCACCAGGAGAAGGAGATCCTACCACCAGGAGAAGGAGATCCTACCACCAGGAGAAGGAGATCCTACCACCAGGAGAAGGAGATCCTACCACCAGGAGAAGGAGATCCTACCACCAGGAGAAGGAGATCCTACCACCAGGAGAAGGAGATCCTACCACCAGGAGAATGAGATCCTACCACACACGGAGGGACAGTGCTGCTCCATTTAGAACGTAGAGCAACACCAGGAGAAGGAGATCCTACCACCAGGAGAAGGAGATCCTACCACACAAGGAGAAGGAGATCCTACCACACACGGAGGGACAGCGCTGCTCCCTTTAGAACGTAGAGCAACACCAGGAGAAGGAGATCCTACCACCAGGAGAAGGAGATCCTACCACCAGGAGAAGGAGATCCTACCACCAGGAGAAGGAGATCCTACCACCAGGAGAAGGAGATCCTACCACCAGGAGAAGGAGATCCTACCACGAGGAGAAGGAGATCCTACCACCAGGAGAAGGAGATCCTACCACCAGGAGAAGGAGATCCTACCACCAGGAGAAGGAGGTCCTACCACCAGGAGAAGGAGATCCTACCACCAGGAGAAGGAGATCCTACCACCAGGAGAATGAGATCCTACCACCAGGAGAACAGTGCTGCTGTATGATAGTGCTACTTTGATTCCAGTGCTGAAAGGAGGGAAGAATTCATTTGGCAGTGGCATCCTTTTATGTTTTACACACACTCCCACCTCACCAACATACCCACGATTACACTCAAACTGTCCTACCGATTCACCCCCGATTACACTCAAACTGTCCTACCGATGCACCCCCGATTACACTCAAACTGTCCTACTGATGAACCCCCGATTACACTCAAACTGTCCTACCGATGAACCCCCGATTACACTCAAACTGTCCTAGAATGGAGGACAGTCTGCCTACACATTAATAAATGGGCTGAGTGTGAGCCTGTGGATGGAGGATAGTCTCTGCCTCTACACATCATTATATGGGCTGAGTGTGAGCCCATGAATGGAGGACAGTCTCTGCCTCTACACATTAATAAATGGGCTGAGTGTGAGCCCATGAATGGAGGACAGTCTCTGCCTCTACACATTAATAAATGGGCTGAGTGTGAGCCTGTGGATGGAGGACAGTCTCTGCCTCTACACATCATTAAATGGGCTGGGTGTGAGCCCGTGGATGGACAGTCTCTGCCTCTACACATCATTAAATGGGCTGAGTGTGAGCCCGTGGATGGAGGATAGTCTCTGCCTCTACACATCATTAAATGGGCTGGGTGTGAGCCCATGATTGGAGGACAGTCTCTGCCTCTACACATCATTAAATGGGCTGAGTGTGAGCCCATAAATGGAGGATAGTCTCTGCCTCTACACATCATTAAATGGGCTGAGTGTGAGCCCGTGAATGGAGAACAGTCTCTGCCTCTACACATCATTAAATGGGCTGGGTGTCAGCCCATAAATGGAGGATAGTCTCTGCCTCTACACATCATTAAATGGGCTGGGTGTCAGCCCATAAATGGAGGATAGTCTCTGCCTCTACACATCATTAAATGGGCTGAGTGTGAGCCCGTGAATGGAGGATAGTCTCTGCCTCTACACATCAATATATGCTACACATACTGCACATTCCCTTAATAGGTTGAGAGCTAAACCAATCACTGTGGTCACTCTGTTGATTGGTTACCAGCATCCTGCGTTACTAAACACCGGCCCACAACTTTAACATCGCGGACTATATTTCTGAGAGTTGGAATCAGAAGGTGTTGTGTTACCTCACAGTGCTGAAACACACCTCTCGAACACCTGCTGTGTGCAGGGTAACATATCATCGCCCCCGTACCCCATCTCAGGGGGGGACGGAACTTCTTTACTTAGTGTGACCACGCTCGTTTGTCGTTAGATGCTGTCTATAATTAACATACAGTATTGGGCTTATTATATTGTCAGGAGGTACTAAAGCAGCTCGAGTGAGTGACAAGTGTGATTGCAAAGGGATAGAGACAGATCCCTAACGCCAATAGATATGGGCCCTGGTCTAAAGTAGTGCACTAAATAGGAAATAGGGTGCCTTTGTGGGGCTCCTTCAAATCGTGTTGTGCCGCTGAGCAGTGAACAACCCCCCCCCCCAAAAAATGCGCTTTTTAAAGTGAATTTCCCCAGACGTTTTGCAGACATTGAATTCATGGTAAAGATGTCGGCTCAGGCGTTAATTACTTTTAAAGGGCACCTTCACAATGCGTAAACAAGGCCTCGGCCTCTGACTGTAGTTACGTCACAGCTCAATCACTCTGGATGTAGTTACATCACACCCTATTACCCATCTAGACCCGATAAGGCTCTGGTCAAAAGTAGTGCACTGTGTAGGGAAATGAGGTACCATTGGGGACACATGTTCTGACTGACTACATCACAGCTCAATAACAGAGTCTGAGTCACCTTGGTTGGCAGCTGTATCTTTGATTGACACCTGGCCCAATGACACAAAATTTCAGCTAGATTAAAAGGTGCCTTATTCTTGCGGTGTCCTGTTACTCACGTATACTGTACGGTCACTGTGCCAATATGTGTTTCATTTGTCACTGTGTTTTTAAAAAACAACAACTAAAAGGATAATTTTCATTCTTCAGTTTGACCAGAATAATGTCAGAGCCCCAGGGGGGTTTTCCCCAGCTAGCACCTAATGTTCTGAGAACCATATGTTTCTTAGAGCTTGGTGAGGGCGTGGTGGTTCTATGGTTATTTTGCATACAACCTTCCCACAATGCTCTGGGAAATGGTCCAGGATAGGTGCCTGAATTTGGAACATTCTCAGCACATTTAAGGAACTTGACAACAAAAAAAAGCCATTATTTTCTTGTTCTGAATAAAATATAATTTCTTAATTTCATACATGGTTACTGTCACACCGTGATCTGTTTCACCTGTCCTCGTTATCGTCTCCACCACCTCCAGGTGTTGCTTGTTTTCCCCAGTGTATTTATCCCTGTGTTTCCTGTCTCTCTGTGCTAGTTTGTCCAAGCCTACCAGCGGTTTTTCCCGGTTTCCTGCGTTGCCTTTTCTCCTTTTTCTAGTCCTCCCGGTTTTGACCCTTGCCTGTTTCTGGACTCTGTACCCGCCTGCCTGACCATTCTGCCTGCCTTGACCTCGAGCCTGCCTGCCACTCTGTACCCGCCTGCCTGACCATTCTGCCTGCCTTGACCTCGAGCCTGCCTGCCACTCTGTACCCGCCTGCCTGACCATTCTGCCTGCCTTGACCTCGAGCCTGCCTGCCACTCTGTACCCGCCTGCCTGACCATTCTGCCTGCCTTGACCTCGAGCCTGCCTGCCACTCTGTACCTCCTGGACTCTGTACCCGCCTGCCTGACCATTCTGCCTGCCTTGACCTCGAGCCTGCCTGCCACTGTACCCGCCTGCCTGACCATTCTGCCTGCCTTGACCTCGAGCCTGCCTGCCACTCTGTACCTCTGTAACGTCCTGACCAGAGTTCTTATGTGTTTTGCTTGTTTTAGTGTTGGTCAGGACGTGAGCTGGGTGGGAATTCTATGTTGTGTGTCTAGTTCGTCTGTTTCTGTGTCCAGCCTAATATGGTTCTCAATCAGAGGCAGCTGTCAATCGTTGTCCCTGATTGAGAATCATATATATAGGTGGCTTGTTTTGTGTTGGGGATTGTGGGTAGTTGTTTTCCTGTCTCTGTGTTTGTGTTCTGCACCAGATAGGACTTTTATCGGTTTGCCACATTTTGTTATTTTGTTATTTGTTAAGTGTTCACTGTTTATCAGTGTTATTAAACATGTTGAGCACTGGCTACGCTGCGTGTTGGTCCGATCCCTGCTACACTCTCTCTTCTAGTGAAGAGAGAGAAGGTTGCCGTAACAACCTCCTGGACTCTGATCTGGTTTTGACCTTTTGCCTGTCCACGACCGTTCTCTTACCTATTTCCTTTTGGATTATTTAACATCTTAAACTCCAACCATATGCTTCATGTGTCTGCATCTGGGTCTAGCCTTGTGTCATGATAGTTACATGATAATCACATTTTTTGGTAACGTTCTAGGAACGTTCTCCAACTGGTTTGACATTGGGAATGTTCTCAAATAGTAACAGAGAACGTTAAGAAACATCATACTTCTGTGGGAATTACAGTACTTTAGCATAACGTTTCTCACAGGTTTCCTCATGATCTCAAATTATTCTGACAACGTTAAGAAAACGTTTCAGAAAAACCACAAGAAAACTTTAGTAACGTTCAGAAAAGAATGCTAAGAATATAATTAAAAGCAAACATTCGATTCTCAGCATCAACAAAACTCTCTCTCTATTCTCTATCATGTTAAGTGTGTTCAGGTGTCGAGCAGTTTCCATACCAGGTGGTGATGCAACCGGTCAGAATGCTCTTGATGGTGCAGCTGTATAACTTTTTGAGGATCTGGGGGCTATGGTGTTACATATGACAGATATAATCACTATGGTGACAGATATAATCACTATGGTGACAGATATAATCACTATGGTGATAGATATGGCAGATATAATCACTATGGTGGCAGATATAACCACTGTGGTGTTACATATGACAGATATAACCACTATGGTGACAGATATAATCACTATGGTGATAGATATAATCACTATGGTGTTATATATGACAGATATAATCACTATGGTGTTACATATGACAGATATAACCACTATGGTGACAGATATAATCACTATGGTGATAGATATAATCACTATGGTGTTATATATGACAGATATAATCACTATGGTGTTACATATGACAGATATAACCACTATGGTGATAGATATAATCACTATGGTGATAGATATAATCACTATGGTGATAGATATAACCACTATGGTGTTACATATGACAGATATAATCACTATGGTGTTATATATGACAGATATAATCACTATGGTGATAGATATAACCACTATGGTGTTACATATGACAGATATAATCACTAGGGTGTTATATATGACAGATATAATCACTATGGTGTTACATATGACAGATATAATCACTATGGTGTTACATATGACAGATATAATCACTATGGTGTTACATATGATATATATAATCACTATGGTGTTACATATGACAGATACAATCACCATGGTGTTACATATGACAGATATAACCACTATGGTGTTACATATGACAGATATAACCACTATGGTGTTACATCTGACAGATATAATCACTATGGTGATAGATATAATCACTATGGTGATAGATATAATCACTATGGTGATAGATATAATCACTATGGTGTTACATATGACAGATATAATCACTATGGTGTTACATATGACAGATATAATCACTATGGTGATAGATATAATCACTATGGTGATAGATATAATCACTATGGTGATAGATATAATCACTATGGTGTTACATATGGCAGACATAATCGCTATGGTGATAGATATAACCACTATGGTGATAGATATAACCACTATGGTGATAGATATGGCAGATATAATCACTATGGTGATAGATATAATCACTATGGTGATACATATGGCAGAGATAATCACTATGGTGATAGATATAATCACTATGGTGATACATATGACAGATATAATCACTATGGTGATAGATATAATCACTATGGTGATACATATGACAGATATAATCACTATGGTGATATATATAATCACTATGGTGATACATATGACAGATATAATCACTATGGTGATAGATATAATCACTATGGTGATACATATGACAGATATAATCACTATGGTGATAGATATAATCACTATGGTGATACATATGGCAGATATAATCACTATGGTGATACATATGACAGATATAATCACTATGGTGATAGATATAATCACTATGGTGATACATATGACAGATATAATCACTATGGTGATAAATATAATCACTATGGTGATAGATATAACCACTATGGTGATAGATATAATCACTATGGTGATAGATATAATCACTATGGTGATACATATGGCAGATATAATCACTATGGTGATAGATATAATCACTATGGTGTTACATATGACAGATATATTCACTATGGTGTTACATATGACAGATATAATCACTGTGGTGTTACATATGACAGATATAATCACTATGGTGTTATATATGACAGATATAACCACTGTGGTGTTACATATGACAGATATAATCACTATGGTGTTACATATGACAGATATAATCACTATGGTGACAGATATAATCACTGTGGTGTTACATATGACAGATATAATCACTATGGTGTTACATATGACAGATATAATCACTATGGTGTTACATATGACAGATATAATCACTGTGGTGTTACATATGACAGATATAATCACTATGGTGTTACATATGACAGATACAATCACTATGGTGTTACATATGACAGATATAATCACTATGGTGTTACATATGACAGATATAATCACTATGGTGTTACATATGACAGATATAACCACTATGGTGTTACATATGACAGATATAATCACTATGGTGATAGATATAATCACTATGGTGATAGATATAACCACTATGGTGATAGATATAATCACTATGGTGATAGATATAATCACTATGGTGATAGATATAATCACTATGGTGATAGATATAATCACTATGGTGACAGATATAATCACTATGGTGTTACATATGACAGATATAATCACTATGGTGACAGATATAATCACTATGGTGTTACATATGACAGATATAATCACTATGGTGATAGATATAACCACTATGGTGATAGATATAACCACTATGGTGGTAGATATGGCAGATATAATCACTATGGTGACAGATATAACCACTATGGTGGTAGATATAACCACTAGGGTGATAGATATAATCACTATGGGGTTACATATGACAGATATGATCACTATGGTGCTACATATGACAGATATAATCACTATGGTGACAGATATAATCACTATGGGGTTACATATGACAGATATAATCACTATGGTGCTACATATGACAGATATAATCACTATGGTGATAGATATAATCACTGTGGTGTTACATATGACAGATATAATCACTATGGTGATAGATATGGCAGATATAAAAACTGTGGTGTTACATATGACAGATATAATCACTATGGTGTTACATATGACAGATATAATCACTATGGTGTTACATATGACAGATAGAACCACTATGGTGATAGATATGGCAGATATAATCACTGTGGTGTTACATATGACAGATATAATCACTATGGTGTTACATATGACAGATATAATCACTATGGTGTTACATATGACAGATATAATCACTATGGTGTTACATATGACAGATATAACCACTGTGGTGATAGATATAACCACTATGGTGATAGATATATTCACTATGGTGATAGATATAATCACTATGGTGTTACATATGACAGATATAATCACTGTGGTGTTACATATGACTGACATAATCACTATGGTGATAGATATAATCACTATGGTGTTACATATGACAGATATAACCACTATGGTGTTACATATGACAGATATAATCACTGTGGTGTTACATATGACAGATATAACCACTATGGTGATAGATATGGCAGATATAATCACTGTGGTGTTACATATGACAGATATAATCACTATGGTGTTACATATGACAGATATAATCACTATGGTGTTACATATGACAGATATAATCACTATGGTGATAGATATAACCACTATGGTGTTACATATGACAGATATAATCACTATGGTGTTACATATGACAGATATAATCACTATGGTGTTACATATGACAGATATAATCACTATGGTGATAGATATAATCACTATGGTGTTACATATGACAGATATAACCACTATGGTGTTACATATGACAGATATAATCACTATGGTGTTACATATGACAGATATAATCACTATGGTGATAGATATAATCACTATGGTGATAGATATAATCACTATGGTGATAGATATAATCACTATGGTGATAGATATAATCACTATGGTGTTACATATGACAGATATAATCACTATGGTGTTACATATGACAGATATAATCACTATGGTGATAGATATAATCACTGTGGTGTTACATATGACAGATATAATCACTATGGTGTTACATATGACAGATATAACCACTATGGTGTTACATATGACAGATATAATCACTATGGTGTTACATATGACAGATATAACCACTATGGTGTTACATATGACAGATATAATCACTATGGTGATAGATATGACAGATATAATCACTATGGTGATAGATATAACCACTATGGTGTTACATTTGACAGATATAATCACTATGGTGTTACATATGACAGATATAATCCCTATGGTGTTACATATGACAGATATAATCACTATGGTGATAGATATAATCACTATGGTGATAGATATAATCACTATGGTGTTACCTATGACAGATATAACCACTATGGTGTTACATATGACAGATATAATCACTATGGTGATAGACATAATCACTATGGTGATAGATACAATCACTATGGTGATAGATATAATCACTATGGTGTTACATATGACAGATATAATCCCTATGGTGTTACATATGACAGATATAATCACTATGGTGTTATATATGACAGATATAATCACTATGGTGTTACATATGACAGATATAATCACTATGGTGACAGATATAATCACTATGGTGTTACATATGACAGATATAACCACTATGGTGTTACATATGACAGATATAATCCCTATGGTGTTACATATGACAGATATAATCACTATGGTGTTACATATGACAGATATAATCACTATGGTGTTATATATGACAGATATAATCACTATGGTGTTACATATGACGGATATAATCACTATGGTGACAGATATAATCACTATGGTGTTACATATGACAGATACAATCACTATGGTGATAGATATAATCACTATGGTGTTACATATGACAGATATAATCCCTATGGTGTTACATATGACAGATATAATCACTATGGTGTTATATATGACAGATATAATCACTATGGTGTTACATATGACAGATATAATCACTATGGTGACAGATATAATCACTATGGTGTTACATATGACAGATATAACCACTATTGTGTTACATATGACAGATATAATCCCTTTGGTGTTACATATGACAGATATAATCACTATGGTGTTACATATGACAGATATAATCACTATGGTGTTACATATGACAGATATAATCACTATGGTGATAGATATAACCACTATGGTGTTACATATGACAGATATAATCACTATGGTGTTACATATGACAGATATAATCACTATGGTGTTACATATGACAGATATAATCACTATGGTGATAGATATAATCACTATGGTGTTACATATGACAGATATAACCACTATGGTGTTACATATGACAGATATAATCACTATGGTGTTACATATGACAGATATAATCACTATGGTGATAGATATAATCACTATGGTGATAGATATAATCACTATGGTGATAGATATAATCACTATGGTGATAGATATAATCACTATGGTGTTACATATGACAGATATAATCACTATGGTGTTACATATGACAGATATAATCACTATGGTGATAGATATAATCACTGTGGTGTTACATATGACAGATATAATCACTATGGTGTTACATATGACAGATATAACCACTATGGTGTTACATATGACAGATATAATCACTATGGTGTTACATATGACAGATATAACCACTATGGTGTTACATATGACAGATATAATCACTATGGTGATAGATATGACAGATATAATCACTATGGTGATAGATATAACCACTATATCCAAGTCTCCGACCACTACCTTGTATCCTTCTCCCTCTCGCTCTCATCCAACACTTCCCACACTGCCCCTACTCGGATGGTATCGCGCCGTCCCAACCTCCGCTCTCTCTCCCCCGCTACTCTCTCCTCTTCCATCCTATCATCTCTTCCCTCTGCCCAAACCTTCTCCAACCTATCTCCTGATTCTGCCTCCTCAACCCTCCTCTCCTCCCTTTCTGCATCCTTTGACTCTCTATGTCCCCTATCCTCCAGGCCGGCTCGGTCCTCCCCTCCCGCTCCGTGGCTCGACGACTCATTGCGAGCTCACAGAACAGGGCTCCGGGCAGCCGAGCGGAAATGGAGGAAAACTCGCCTCCCTGCGGACCTGGCATCCTTTCACTCCCTCCTCTCTACATTTTCCTCTTCTGTCTCTGCTGCTAAAGCCACTTTCTACCACTCTAAATTCCAAGCATCTGCCTCTAACCCTAGGAAGCTCTTTGCCACCTTCTCCTCCCTCCTGAATCCTCCTCCCCCTCCCCCCCCCCTCCTCCCTCTCTGCAGACGACTTCGTCAACCATTTTGAAAAGAAGGTCGACGACATCCGATCCTCGTTCGCTAAGTCAAACGACACCGCTGGTTCTGCTCACACTGCCCAACCCTGTGCTTTGACCTCTTTCTCCCCTCTCTCTCCAGATGAAATCTCGCGTCTTGTGACGGCCGGCCGCCCAACAACCTGCCCGCTTGACCCTATCCCCTCCTCTCTTCTCCAGACCATTTCCGGAGACCTTCTACCTTACCTCACCTCGCTCATCAACTCATCCTTGACCGCTGGCTACGTCCCTTCCGTCTTCAAGAGAGCGAGAGTTGCACCCCTTCTGAAAAAACCTACACTCGATCCCTCCGATGTCAACAACTACAGACCAGTATCCCTTCTTTCTTTTCTCTCCAAAACTCTTGAACGTGCCGTCCTTGGCCAGCTCTCCTGCTATCTCTCTCAGAATGACCTTCTTGATCCAAATCAGTCAGGTTTCAAGACTAGTCACTCAACTGAGACTGCTCTTCTCTGTATCACGGAGGCGCTCCGCACTGCTAAAGCTAACTCTCTCTCCTCTGCTCTCATCCTTCTAGACCTATCGGCTGCCTTCGATACTGTGAACCATCAGATCCTCCTCTCCACCCTCTCCGAGTTGGGCATCTCCGGCACGGCCCACGCTTGGATTGCGTCCTACCTGACAGGTCGCTCCTACCAGGTGGCGTGGCGAGAATCTGTCTCCTCACCACGCGCTCTCACCACTGGTGTCCCCCAGGGCTCTGTTCTAGGCCCTCTCCTATTCTCGCTATACACCAAGTCACTTGGCTCTGTCATAACCTCACATGGTCTCTCCTATCATTGCTATGCAGACGACACACAATTAATCTTCTCCTTTCCCCCTTCTGATGACCAGGTGGCGAATCGCATCTCTGCATGTCTGGCAGACATATCAGTGTGGATGACGGATCACCACCTCAAGCTGAACCTCGGCAAGACGGAGCTGCTCTTCCTCCCGGGGAAGGACTGTCCGTTCCATGATCTCGCCATCACGGTTGACAACTCCATTGTGTCCTCCTCCCAGAGCGCTAAGAACCTTGGCGTGATCCTGGACAACACCCTGTCGTTCTCCACCAACATCAAGGCGGTGGCCCGTTCCTGTAGGTTCATGCTCTACAACATCCGCAGAGTACGACCCTGCCTCACACAGGAAGCGGCGCAGGTCCTAATCCAGGCACTTGTCATCTCCCGTCTGGATTACTGCAACTCGCTGCTGGCTGGGCTCCCTGCCTGTGCCATTAAACCCCTACAACTCATCCAGAACGCCGCAGCCCGTCTGGTGTTCAACCTTCCCAAGTTCTCTCACGTCACCCCGCTCCTCCGCTCTCTCCACTGGCTTCCAGTTGAAGCTCGCATCCGCTACAAGACCATGGTGCTTGCCTACGGAGCTGTGAGGGGAACGGCACCTCAGTACCTTCAGGCTCTGATCAGGCCCTACACCCAAACAAGGGCACTGCGTTCATCCACCTCTGGCCTGCTCGCCTCCCTACCACTGAGGAAGTACAGTTCCCGCTCAGCCCAGTCAAAACTGTTCGCTGCTCTGGCCCCCCAATGGTGGAACAAACTCCCTCACGACGCCAGGACAGCGGAGTCAATCACCACCTTCCGGAGACACCTGAAACCCCACCTCTTCAAGGAATACCTAGGATAAAGCAATCCTTCTGCCCCCCCCCCCCCCCCCCCCCCCCCCCCCTCCCTTAAAAGATCTGATGCACTATTGTAAAGTGGCTGTTCCACTGGATGTCATAAGGTGAATGCACCAATTTGTAAGTCGCTCTGGATAAGAGCGTCTGCTAAATGACTTAAATGTAAATGTAATGTAATGTATGGTGTTACATATGACAGATATAATCACTATGGTGTTACATATGACAGATATAATCCCTATGGTGTTACATATGACAGATATAATCCCTATGGTGTTACATATGACAGATATAATCCCTATGGTGTTACATATGACAGATATAATCACTATGGTGATAGATATAATCACTATGGTGATAGATATAATCACTATGGTGTTACCTATGACAGATATAACCACTATGGTGTTACATATGACAGATATAATCACTATGGTGATAGACATAATCACTATGGTGATAGATACAATCACTATGGTGATAGATATAATCACTATGGTGTTACATATGACAGATATAATCCCTATGGTGTTACATATGACAGATATAATCACTATGGTGTTATATATGACAGATATAATCACTATGGTGTTACATATGACAGATATAATCACTATGGTGACAGATATAATCACTATGGTGTTACATATGACAGATATAACCACTATGGTGTTACATATGACAGATATAATCCCTATGGTGTTACATATGACAGATATAATCACTATGGTGTTACATATGACAGATATAATCCCTATGGTGTTACATATGACAGATATAATCACTATGGTGATAGATATAATCACTATGGTGATAGATATAATCACTATGGTGTTACCTATGACAGATATAACCACTATGGTGTTACATATGACAGATATAATCACTATGGTGATAGACATAATCACTATGGTGATAGATACAATCACTATGGTGATAGATATAATCACTATGGTGTTACATATGACAGATATAATCCCTATGGTGTTACATATGACAGATATAATCACTATGGTGTTATATATGACAGATATAATCACTATGGTGTTACATATGACAGATATAATCACTATGGTGACAGATATAATCACTATGGTGTTACATATGACAGATATAACCACTATGGTGTTACATATGACAGATATAATCCCTATGGTGTTACATATGACAGATATAATCACTATGGTGTTACATATGACAGATATAATCACTATGGTGTTATATATGACAGATATAATCACTATGGTGTTACATATGACGGATATAATCACTATGGTGACAGATATAATCACTATGGTGTTACATATGACAGATACAATCACTATGGTGATAGATATAATCACTATGGTGTTACATATGACAGATATAATCCCTATGGTGTTACATATGACAGATATAATCACTATGGTGTTATATATGACAGATATAATCACTATGGTGTTACATATGACAGATATAATCACTATGGTGACAGATATAATCACTATGGTGTTACATATGACAGATATAACCACTATTGTGTTACATATGACAGATATAATCCCTTTGGTGTTACATATGACAGATATAATCACTATGGTGTTACATATGACAGATATAATCACTATGGTGTTACATATGACAGATATAATCACTATGGTGATAGATATAACCACTATGGTGTTACATATGACAGATATAATCACTATGGTGTTACATATGACAGATATAATCACTATGGTGATAGATATAATCACTATGGTGTTACATATGACAGATATAACCACTATGATGTTACATATGACAGATATAATCACTATGGTGTTACATATGACAGATATAATCACTATGGTGATAGATATAATCACTATGGTGACAGATATAACCACTATGGTGTTACATATGACAGATAAAATCACTGTGGTGTTACATATGACAGATATAATCACTATGGTGTTACATATGACAGATATAATCACTATGGTGTTACATATGACAGATATAATCACTATGGTGATAGATATAATCACTATGGTTATAGATATTGTAACGGCGATCCTCCTCCTCTCCATCTTCGGAAAAGGAGGAGTATTGAGGGAACCAAGGCGCAGCGAAGTTTGAATACATATTTATTTAAACAAGACGAAAAAACGAACACGAACTACACTTGAAATGATACAAAATAACAAACGACGTAGACTGACCTAAACATGAGAACTTACATAGACACGAAGAATGCACGAAATAGGAAACAGACTACATAAACCGAAACAGTCCCGTGTGGTACGAAATAACATACAGACACGGAAGACAATCACCCACAAACAAACAGTGAGAACACCCTACCTAAATATGACTCTTAATTAGAGGAAAACGCAAACCACCTGCCTCTAATCAAGAGCCATACCAGGCAACCCAAAACCAACATAGAAACAGATAACATAGACTGCCCACCCAAAACACATGCCCTGACCATAAACACATAAAAAACAACATAAAACAGGTCAGGACCGTTACAGATATAATCACTATGGTGATAGATATAATCACTATGGTGTTACATATGACAGATATAATCACTATGGTGTTACATATGACAGATATAATCACTATGGTGATAGATATAATCACTGTGGTGTTACATATGACAGATATAATGACTATGGTGTTACATATGACAGATATAATCACTATGGTGATAGATATAATCACTATGGTGATAGATATAATCACTATGGTGATAGATATAATCACTATGGTGTTACATATGACAGATATAATGACTATGGTGTTACATATGACAGATATAATCACTATGGTGTTACATATGACAGATATAATCACTATGGTGTTACATATGACAGATATAATCACTATGGTGTTACATATGACAGATATAATCACTATGGTGTTACATATGACAGATATAACCACTATGGTGTTACATATGACAGATATAATCACTATGGTGTTACATATGACAGATATAATCACTATGGTGATAGATATGACAGATATAATCACTATGGTGATAGATATAACCACTATGGTGTTACATATGACAGATATAATCACTATGGTGTTACATATGACAGATATAATCCCTATGGTGTTACATATGACAGATATAATCACTATGGTGATAGATATAACCACTATGGTGTTACATATGACAGATATAATCACTAGGGTGTTACATATGACATATATAATCACTATGGTGTTACATATGACAGATACAATCACCATGGTGTTACATATGACAGATATAACCACTATGGTGTTACATATGACAGATATAACCACTATGGTGTTACATATGACAGATATAATCACTATGGTGATAGATATAATCACTATGGTGATAGATATAATCACTATGGTGATAGATATAATCACTATGGTGTTACATATGACAGATATAATCACTATGGTGTTACATATGACAGATATAATCACTATGGTGATAGATATAATCACTATGGTGATAGATATAATCACTATGGTGATAGATATAATCACTATGGTGATAGATATAATCACTATGGTGTTACATATGGCAGATATAATCGCTATGGTGATAGATATAACCACTATGGTGATAGATATAATCACTATGGTGATAGATATAATCACTATGGTGTTACCTATGACAGATATAACCACTATGGTGTTACATATGACAGATATAATCACTATGGTGATAGACATAATCTCTATGGTGATAGATACAATCACTATGGTGATAGATATAATCACTATGGTGTTACATATGACAGATATAATCCCTATGGTGTTACATATGACAGATATAATCACTATGGTGTTACATATGACAGATATAACCACTATGGTGTTACATATGACAGATATAATCCCTATGGTGTTACATATGACAGATATAATCACTATGGTGATAGATATAACCACTATGGTGTTACATATGACAGATATAATCTAGGTGAAAGATCAGAGGAATGGATAACATGTCTTGTTGGCATAAAGGTTCAGGAGAATCACCATTTTCTCACTGAATTCTGAAAGGGAAAACTCTAAATTCTGAAAGGGAAAACTCTAAATTCTGAAAGGGAAAACTCTAAATTCTGAAAGGGAAAACTCTAAATTCTGAAAGGGAAAACTCTGTGCTAATATCAACCATCTTGAACAATGTGAAAAACAGCGTTGTTCACCAGCAACTATCGATTGTGATTCACCTTCTTAAATAAACGTGATGCGGGTGAACAGTTTCAACAACAACAACAATCCTGTTCAGGGTGTTTCTCTTGGCTCTGTTGTGTACCTTTAGAACAGGATTCAAACAGTTAAACCAGGAGCAGGAAGAGAACAGGTCTGAAAAACAAATCAGTTCCCCCTGC
>NC_074676.1:55742573-55857573 GCF_029448725.1 Salvelinus fontinalis
AGCAGTCCGTAGTCCGCAGTCCGCAGTCAGTAGTCCGTAGTCAGTAGTCCGCAGTCAGTAGTCAGCAGTCCGCAGTCCGTAGTCAGTAGTCAGCAGTCCGCAGTCAGTAGTCCGTAGTCAGTAGTCCGCAGTCCGTAGTCAGTAGTCCGCAGTCCGTAGTCAGTAGTCCGCAGTCCGCAGTCAGTAGTCAGCAGTCCGTAGTCCGCAGTCAGTAGTCCGTAGTCCGCAGTCAGTAGTCCGCAGTCAGTAGTCCGCAGTCAGTAGTCCGTAGTCAGCAGTCCGCAGCCCGTAGTCCGTAGTCCGTAGTCCGCAGTCAGTAGTCCGCAGTCAGTAGTCCGTAGTCCGCAGTCAGTAGTCCGTAGTCCGCAGTCAGTAGTCCGCAGTCAGTAGTCCGCAGTCAGTAGTCCGTAGTCAGCAGCCCGCAGCCCGTAGTCCGTAGTCCGTAGTCCGCAGCCCGCAGTCCGTAGTCCGTAGGCCGTAGTACGAAGTCAGTAGTCAGCAGTCCGCAGTCCGTAGTCAGTAGTCAGTAGTCAGTAGTCCGTAGTCAGTAGTCAGTAGTCAGTAGTCAGTAGTCAGTAGGCCGTAGTACGAAGTCAGTAGTCTGCAGTCCGTAGTCCGTAGTCAGCAGTCCGCAGTCCGTAGTCGGTAGTCAGCAGTCCGTAGTCAGTAGTCCGTAGTCCGAAGTCAGTGGTCCGCAGTCAGTAGTCCGCAGTCAGTAGTCCGTAGTCAGCAGTCCGCAGCCCGTAGTCCGTAGTCCGCAGTCTGTTGTCTGTAGTCAGCAGTCCGTAGTCCGCAGTCTGTTGTCCGCAGTCCGCAGTCCGTAGTCCGTAGTCCGTAGTTTTACCGGCGTCCCAAATTAACCCCTATTCCCTATACGGTGCCCTACTTTGACCAAGCTCAGCTCAGTCAACAGCACCACAGCAGTCCTCATCAGGACACTGTACTAGAATATAACAGCAGTGTGTGTCTGGGATCCTTGATCACTCAACAGCGTTGCATAGCACGGTTGGTACATCACGTCCCGTTTCTGTGGCACAGCAGAGGGTACTCTGCCCCCAAGTCTGTCTGCGTCTGGATGAGACGCTTTCCACGCCACACCACACGGCGCTGCAGTGCTAACTCTACTATGCCCGGTCTGCCGACACAGCCAGCTGTTTCCACGGCCCACCAGCCGGCAGCCAGCCTCCACAGCTCCTCTGGCCCATAGAGAGGCCACAGCCAGGCTGATCAGACTGCTACTGGCCCATAGAGAGACTACAGCCAGGCAGATCAGACTGCTACTGAGGCTACAGCCAGGCTGATCAGACTGCTACTGAGCCATAGATAGGCTACAGCCAGGCTGATCAGACTGCTACTGAGCCATAGAGAGGCTACAGCCAGGCTGATCAGACTGCTACTGAGCCATAGATAGGCTACAGCCAGGCTGATCAGACCGCTACTGAGCCATAGAGAGGCTACAGCCAGGCTGATCAGACTGCTACTGGGCCATAGAGAGGCTACAGCCAGGCTGATCAGACTGCTACTGGGCCATAGAGAGGCTACAGCCAGGCTGATCAGACTGCTACTGAGGCTACAGCCAGGCTGATCAGACTGCTACTGGGCCATAGAGAGGCTACAGCCAGGCTGATTAGACTGCTACTGGCCCATAGAGAGGCTACAGCCAGGCTGATCAGACTGCTACTGAGGCTACTGCCAGGCTGATCAGACTGCTACTGGGCCATAGAGAGGCTACAGCCAGGCTGATCAGACTGCTACTGGCCCATAGAGAGGCTACAGCCAGGCTGATCAGACTGCTACTGGGCCATAGAGAGACTACAGCCAGGCTGATCAGACTGCTACTGGGCCATAGAGAGGCTACAGCCAGGCTGATCAGACTGCTACTGGGCCATAGAGAGGCTACAGCCAGGCTGATCAGACTGCTACTGGGCCATAGAGAGGCTACAGCTAGGCTGATCAGACTGCTACTGGGCCATAGAGAGGCTACAGCCAGGCTGATCAGACTGCTACTGGGCCATAGAGAGACTACAGCCAGGCTGATCAGACTGCTACTGAGGCTACTGCCAGGCTGATCAGACTGCTACTGGGCCATAGAGAGGCTACAGCCAGGCTGATCAGACTGCTACTGGCCCATAGAGAGGCTACAGCCAGGCTGATCAGACTGCTACTGGCCCATAGAGAGGCTACAGCCAGGCTGATCAGACTGCTACTGGGCCATAGAGAGACTACAGCCAGGCTGATCAGACTGCTACTGGGCCATAGAGAGGCTACAGCCAGGCTGATCAGACTGCTACTGAGCCATAGAGAGGCTACAGCCAGGCTGATCAGACTGCTACTGGGCCATAGAGAGGCAACAGCCAGGCTGATCAGACTGCTACTGGGCCATAGAGAGGCTACAGCCAGGCTGATCAGACTGCTACTGGGCCATAGAGAGGCAACAGCCAGGCTGATCAGACTGCTACTGAGCCATAGAGAGGCTACAGCCAGGCTGATCAGACTGCTACTGGGCCATAGAGAGGCAACAGCCAGGCTGATCAGACTGCTACTGGGCCATAGAGAGGCTACAGCCAGGCAGATCAGACTGCTACTGGGCCATAGAGAGGCAACAGCCAGGCTGATCAGACTGCTACTGGGCCATAGAGAGGCTACAGCCAGGCTGATCAGACTGCTACTGGGCCATAGAGAGGCTACAGCCAGGCAGATCAGACTGCTACTGGGCCATAGAGAGGATACAGCCAGGCTGATCAGACTGCTACTGAGCCATAGAGAGGCAACAGCCAGGTTGATCAGACTGCTACTGAGCCATAGAGAGGCTACAGCCAGGCTGATCAGACTGCTACTGGGCCATAGAGAGGCAACAGCCAGGCTGATCAGACTGCTACTGGGCCATAGAGAGGCTACAGCCAGGCTGATCAGACTGCTACTGGGCCATAGAGAGGCAACAGCCAGGCTGATCAGACTGCTACTGGGCCATAGAGAGGCAACAGCCAGGCTGATCAGACTGCTACTGGGCCATAGAGAGACTACAGCCAGGCTGATCAGACTGCTACTGGGCCATAGAGAGGCTACAGCCAGGCTGATCAGACCGCTACTGAGGCTACTGCCAGGCTGATCAGACTGCTACTGAGGCTACAGCCAGGAAGATCAGACTGCTACTGGGCCATAGAGAGACTACCGCCAGGCTGATCAGACTGCTACTGGGCCATAGAGAGGCTACAGCCAGGCTGATCAGACTGCTACTGGGCCATAGAGAGGAAACAGCCAGGCTGATCAGACTGCTACTGGGCCATAGAGAGGCTACAGCCAGGCAGATCAGACTGCTACTGGGCCATAGAGAGGCTACAGCCAGGCTGATCAGACTGCTACTGGGCCATAGAGAGGCTACAGCCAGGCTGATCAGACTGCTACTGGGCGATAGATAGGCTACAGCCAGGCTGATCAGACTGCTACTGAGGCTACTGCCAGGCTGATCAGACTGCTACTGAGGCTACTGCCAGGCTGATCAGACTGCTACTGGGCCATAGAGAGGCTACAGCCAGGCAGATCAGACTGCTACTGGCCCATAGAGAGGCTACAGCCAGGCAGATCAGACTGCTACTGGGCCATAGAGAGGCTACAGCCAGGCTGATCAGACTGCTACTGGGCCATAGAGAGGCTACAGCCAGGCTGATCAGACTGCTACTGGGCCATAGAGAGGCTACAGCCAGGCTGATCAGACTGCTACTGGGCCATAGAGAGGCTACAGCCAGGCTGATCAGACTGCTACTGGGCCATAGAGAGGCAACAGCCAGGCAGATCAGACTGCTACTGGGCCATAGAGAGGCTACCGCCAGGCTGATCACACTGCTACTGGGCCATAGAGAGGCAACAGCCAGGCTGATCAGACTGCTACTGGGCCATAGAGAGGTTACAGCCAGGCTGATCAGACTGCTACTGGGCCATAGAGAGGCAACAGCCAGGCTGATCAGACTGCTACTGGGCCATAGAGAGGCTACAGCCAGGCAGATCAGACTGCTACTGGGCCATAGAGAGGCTACAGCCAGGCAGATCAGACTGCTACTGGCCCATAGAGAGGCTACTGCCAGGCAGATCAGACTGCTACTGGGCCATAGAGAGGCTACAGCCAGGCTGATCAGACTGATCAGGGCAACTAGAGTGCATGGGCAGGCTCCAGTGTCCACAGTAGGGTTGGAAAATTCCCCCAAAATCCCAGTTTTCCAGAATTCCTGATTGGAAGATTCTGAATTTCCTGAATCACAAAAACCTGGGAATTTTGGTAAAGTTTTTGCAACCCACAGCATTTTGCAACCCACAGGCCCACAGGCCAGGAAGGGAGGCAGCCCTAGCCCACAGGCCCAGGGAAGGGAGGCAGCCCTAGCCCACAGGCCCAGGGAAGGGAGGCAGCCCTAGCCCACAGGCCAGGAAGGGAGGCAGCCCTAGCCCACAGGCCCAGGGAAGGGAGGCAGCCCTAGCCCACAGGCCCAGGGAAGGGAGGCAGCCCTAGCCCACAGGCCAGGAAGGGAGGCAGCCCTAGCCCACAGGCCAGGAAGGGAGGCAGCCCTAGCCCACAGGCCAGGAAGGGAGGCAGCTCTAGCCCACAGGCCCAGGGAAGGGAGGCAGCCCTAGCCCACAGGCCCAGGGAAGGGAGGCAGCCCTAGCCCACAGGCCCAGGGAAGGGAGGCAGCCCTAGCCCACAGGCCAGGAAGGGAGGCAGCCCTAGCCCACAGGCCAGGAAGGGAGGCAGCCCTAGCCCACAGGCCAGGAAGGGAGGCAGCCCTAGCCCACAGGCCCAGGAAGGGAGGAAGTTTAAAGTATTGATAGTACTGGGAGGAAAAGCTCAGCAAGCACCTCTGACATTTAAGACAGCTAGCAACCACATCTTGTTGAAGACAATTTGATGTATCTATCCATCCATCCAGCATCATTGGAAAACTGAGGGCTGGTTTAAGAACCCTATACTACATAGAGGGGGTATTTGAACACTAGTCATACTAATCTGTTGATTCGGTGAGCAGGGTCATGTGACCCTATAGGGTGCCATTTAGGACTCAGTCACTCTCCAGTATAGTCTACCCACTGGGCACAGACGTCAATTCAACGTCTATTCCACGTTGGTTCAACGTCCTTTCACTGTAACGACGTGACAGCGACGTTGATTCAACCAGTGTGTGCCCAGCGGGTAGCTGTGCATCTGCTTAGGCAAGTAGCTTTTGTGTGACACAGTACCCATGTTCATCAACGCAGGGCTATTGGACCCCCTGTAAACGACCTGTTATCAACTGGGTTACTTGGCTACGGAGAACATTGAACGTAACGCGCGCATGTAGGGAGTTAGAACTCGATTTATTCCACAACACATAAAGACTCCATCAGCACACAGCTCCAGGTGGGATTCTCTTTAGTGTGACGCAGTTCATCTACTTACGTTCATGTAAATAACTCTGCAGAATGCTGTGCAAGCTTTCACGCCCCATATAGATTCTGGTTTACACCTCGAGTGAGTTCCGGCGCTGAGAAAATATTGGCACCCTGTATAGTGCAGGGCTTTGGTTGAAATGTAAGTGCACTTGATAGGGAACAAGGTTGTCATTTGGGATGTGCACCGGTACATCCGAAGTACGGCCAGGGGAGGGAACGGCCCCAGCTCATCTCGTGTACAGGCCGCCGAGAGGTTTAGCGACGGACGAAACACACGGACGCACGGCAGACAGACATCTGGTGAAACCGTAGAGACTCAGCTGTCGCCAGCCTGACATCTCCTCGCTCTCAAATTTATCTCCCGCCACCGGGAGGCCGGGAGACGAGAAGGAGGGCGGGAAGGAAGGAGGGAGGGAAGGAAGGAAGGAAGGAAGGAAGGAAGGGAGAGAGGGAGGGAGTGAAGGAAGGAAGGAAGGAAGGAAGGAAGGAAGGGAGGGAGGGAGGGAGGGAGGGAAGGAAGGAAGGAAGGAAGGAAGGAAGGGAGAGAGGGAGGGAGTGAAGGAAGGAAGGAAGGAAGGGAGGGAGGGAGGGAGGGAGGGAAGGAAGGAAGGAAGGAAGGGAGGGAGGGAGGGAGGGAAGGAAGGAAGGAAGGAAGGGAGGTAGGTAGGTAGGGAGGGAGTGAAGGAAGGAAGGAAGGAAGGAAGGAAGGGAGGGAGGGAGGGAGGGAGGGAGGGAGGGAGGGAGGGACATCTGCTCACGGCATGCCTGTCATATCAAGGACATTGCAAAGAGAGAGAAAGCGAGAGCTGCCAGCCAGGAGGTAGCCGGGGACACAGTGGCTGAAACAGTAGCCTAGGGGGTCAGGGTGGTGTTGGGTTGGGTGGGGCAGAGGAGAGGGGAGGGGTGGGGTGGGACAGAGGGTGATTGAGGGAAGAGGAGTGGTCAGGGTACCCACTTAGCATCAAGCTATTACATTCCTCCCCCCTGTTCCTGGAGGTCAGGCTGGGGGACATTGGAAAGGGGGAGGGATAGGAGAAGGGAGAGGAGAGGGGGGAGGAGAAAGGAGAGGAGTAGGAGGAGAAGGGAGAGGAGAAGGGAGAGGAGGGAGGAGGGAGAGGAGGAGGGAGAAGGGAGAGGAGAAAGGAGAGGAGTAAGAGGGATAGGAGGAGTAGGAGGGAGAGGAGAAGGGAGAGGAGGGGAGGAGGGAGAAGAGAAAGGAGAGGAGTAGGAGGGATAGGAGGAGTAGGAGGGAGAGGAGAAGGGAGAGGAGGGGAGTAGGGAGAGGAGGAGGGAGAAGAAAAGGGAGAGGAGGAGTAGGAGGGAGAGGAGAATGGCCAGGAGAAGGGAGAGGAGGAGTAGGAGGGAGAGAAGAATGGCCAGGAGAAGGGAGAGGAGGAGTAGGAGGGAGAGGAGGAGGGAGAGGAGGAGGGAGAGGAGGAGGAGGAGGGAGAGGAGGAGGGAGAGGAGGAGGAGGAGGGAGAGGAGGAGGAGGAGGAGGAGAGAGGGATGGAGGAGGAGGAGGGGGGAGAGGGGGGAGGAGGAGGAGGAGGAGGGAGGGAAGGAGGAGTAGGAGGGGGAGGAGGGGGGAGGAGGAGGAGGAGGAGAAGGGAGAGAAGGAGGAGAAGGGAGAGGAGGAGTAGGAGGGAGAGGAGGAGGTAGAGGAGGAGTAGGAGGGAGAGGAGAAGGGAGGGGAGAAGGGAGAGAATGGAGAGGAGGAGTAGGAGGGAGGGGAGGAGGAGGAGGACGACTAGGGAGGGGAGGAGTAGGAGGGAGGGGAGGAGGAGGAGGGGGAGGAGGAGTAGGAGGAGGAGGGAGGGGAGGAGGAGGAGTAGAAGGGAGAGGAGGGGTAGGAGGGAAAGGCGGAGGGAGAGGAGAAGGGAGAGGAGGAGGAGGGAGAGGAGGAGGAGGAGGAGGAGGGAGGGGAGGAGGAGGAGGAGGAGGGGGGGAGTGGGAGGAGGAGGAGGAGGAGGAGGGAGGGGAGGAGGAGGAGGGAGGAGGAGGAGGAGGGAGATGAGGAGGAGGGAGAGGAGGAGGGAGAGGAAAGATAGGAAAAGGTGGCCAGATTCAGATGGAGGGATGTAGAAGAGGAGAAGAGGAAGGGAGAGTGGGAGTAGAGAGAAGGAAATGAGAGAGGGGACAGAGGCCTCGTCAGGGCTGGTGCTGTACAGAAACCCAGCCTAAAACCCCACACAGCAAGCAATGCAGGTGTAGAAGCACGGTGGCTAGGAAAAACTCCCTAGAAAGGCCAGAACCTAGGAAGAAACCTAGAGAGGAACCAGGCTATGAGGGGTGGCCAGTCCTCTTCTGGCTGTGCCGGGTGGAGATTATATCAGTACATGGCCAAGATGTTAAAATGTTCATAAATGACCAGCAGGGTCAGATAATAATAATCACAGTAGTTGTAGAGGGTGCAACAGGTCAGCACCTCATGAGTAAATGTCAGTTGGCTGTTCATTGCCAGTCATTCAGAGTTAGAGACAGCAGGTGCGGTAGAGAGAGAGAGAGTTGAAAAGAGTCTGAGGGAGAGAGTCTGGGACAAGGTAGCACGTCCAGTAAATAGGTCAGGGTTCAATAGAACAGTTGAAACTGGAGCAGCAGCAGATGGACTGGGGTGGACTGGGGACAGCAGGTGGACTGGGGACAGCAGGTGGACTTGGGACAGCAAGGTGGACTGGGGACAGCAGGTGGACTGGGGACAGCAAGGTGGACTGGGGTGGACTGGGGACAGCAGGTGGACTGGGGACAGCAAGGAGGACTGGGGACAGCAGGTGGACTGGGGACAGCAGGTGGACTGGGGACAGCAAGGTGGACTGGGGTGGACTGGGGACAGCAGGTGGACTGGGGACAGCAGGTGGACTGGAGACAGCAAGGAGGACTGGGGTGGACTGGGGACAGCAGGTGGACTGGGGACAGCAGGTGGACTGGGGACAGCAAGGAGTCATCAGGCCAGGTAGTCCTGAGTCATGGTCCTAGGGCTCAGGTCCTACGAGAAAAAGAGAGAAAAGAGAGAGAGAGAGAGAGTTAGAGAGAGCATACTTAAATTCACACAGGATACTGGATAAGACAGGATAAATACTCAAGATATAACAGACTGACCCTAGCTCCCCAGCACATACTATTGCAGCATAAATACTGGAGACAGGAGGGGTCGGGGGAGACAATGTCGCCCCGTCTGAGGACACCCCCGACACATAAACTATTGACTCAGGGAAAGGTGGCCAGATTCAGATGGAGGGATGGATAACAGAGGACGGGGTGGTCTCAGGTTGTACTGGTGGATACCAGAGGACTGGGTGTTCTCAGGTTGTACTGGTGGATAACAGAGGACTGGGTGGTCTCAGGTTGCACTGGTGGATAACAGAGGACTGGGTGGTCTCAGGTTGTACTGGTGGATAACAGAGGACTGGGTGGTCTCAGGTTGTACTGGTGGATAACAGAGGACTGGGTGGTCTCAGGTTGTACTGGTGGATAACAGAGGACTGGGTGGTCTCAGGTTGTACTGGTGGATAACAGAGGACTGGGCTGTCTGTAATACCAGTTGATACCAGAGGACTGGTCTCAGGTTGTACTGGTGAATGTTTAATTAAGGCCCTATTTGGTGATAGTGATGTCTCAGACGATGTACTCAGACACACAGCAGCGTCTTGTTGAGAAGGCGGCAGGGCAGGAGCAACGCTGTATTCACAGCTCGTGCAGCTTAGAATATCATACTAGAATTGTTCCGAAATATGACGCAGAAGGCAGACTTAACTCATAATCAACAGATTTTCGCTGCCAAAAAAATGTACACTTTTCCAAGCACACTACATCGTTGCATTTTTTTTTTTTTTTAAATGAAACGTGATCAGATCAAGGTTGGGGATGTGTCTCTGTCTGTTGGCCCCAGTACTGCAGTCAGTGTCAGTGGATGAAGGGAGGTACTGCCCCTTATTGGAGAACAGTGGAATGAAATGTGCACTTGATTAAGAGTTTAAAGTACAACAGCTTATAAAACTAACAGTGTGAAAACATTTGATCAGTGTCATTTCCTGATATTTACCATCTGCACAATCTTTAATAATCAGCCAGGGTTTGTTTTGTTTTTTAATGGGTGGGATTTTGACTTGCCTGGTGACATCACCAGACGATACATTAGTTAAAGGCCCGGTGTGGTCAAAAAACATGATTTTGCTGTGTTTTATATATATTTCTACAATATGAGGTTGGAATGATACGGTAAAATTGTGACAATTATGATAATACCCTTTTAGTGTAAGAGCTGTTTGAAAAGACTTCTCAAATTTCAACCTGTTTTGGTGGGATGTCGTTTTGGCTTCCTGGTGACATTAGTTAATAGACCAATAAGAAAGAGTTCCAATACTCTCTCTGCCAATAACAGCTAGTTTTCAGTATTCCCCCTCCCCACTCAAACCCCTCCCAGACAGTCCTAGCTAAATTCTTTCCGTAGTATTTAATAGTATTTTGCTAAAAAACAAAAAAAAAACTGATTTTGTTTCTTTTTGACCATGCTAATGGAAAACAGAAAATGACCCAGAAAATGTTTTGATATTGATATAAAACGGCTGCACTGGGCCTTTAAAATGTTGAACGTTGAGAAGAAGCTTTAGTAAAGAGTAATGTACTGTATGCAGGAACATAAATTAATAACTGCAAGCCTTCAGGTTGCTAAATATATCACCCAGAACATCTGCAAAATGCATCAGGGCTCATTCTGGAATGTATTTGCATTGCCTTTCCCATAGCTGAGCGAGGAATCCCAAGTTCTCAGCACTGAACAGCATATGGGCCTTTCAGATGTAAAGTAAATATTCACACCCCTTACGGGCCTGAATTCAAAATTCAAAATGGATTAAATATTCCCCCCCCCCCCCTAACGACAACGTGAAAACATGCTTTTAGGAATGTAAGCAAATTTATTGAAAATTAAATACAGAAATATATTTATATTCACATCTCTGAGTCAATACTTTGTTGAAACACCAGCGATTGGCAGCGATTACAGCTGTGAGTCTTTCTGGGTCAGTCTCTAAGAGCTTTCCACACATGAATTGTGCAACATTTGCCCATTATTCTTTAAAATATTCTTCAAGCTCTGTCGAATTGTTTGTTGATCATTGCTAGACAACCAATTTCAGGTCTTGCCATAGATTTTCAAGTAGATTTAAGTCAAAACTGTAACTCAGCCACTCAGGAACATTCACTATCTTCTTGGTAAGCAACTCCAGAGCATATTTGGCCTTGTGTTTTAGGTTATTGTCCTGCTGAAAAGTGAATTAATCTCCCAGTATCTGGTGGAAAGCAGACATAACCAGGATTTCCTCTAGGATTTTGCCTGTGCTTACCTCCATTTGGTTACACTTTGATTCTGAAAAAATCACCGGTCCTTAAGGATTACAAGCATACCCATAACATGATGCAGCCACCACTACTGTGCTTAAAAATATAGGGAGTGGTACTCAGTAATGTGTTGTATTGGATTTGCACCAAACATAAAAAAATCTGTGTTTGAAATTCACTGCTCGACTGAGAGACATTAAAGTAAATTGTACCGGCTCGAAGTTTGTAACAAAAAGAGAGACAAGGTGGAGATTAGGAATAACAAAAATATATTTATGACCTGAGGAAACGTAAATACAATTAATAATGGTGAGTGTAGTCAGTAATCAGTGGTGTAAGTGAGGGGTTGCGTGGAGCACACGTGATAATGAGGGGTGTTGAAAGGTGCCAAAGCAAACAAACAAACAAACAAACAAACAAACAAACAAACAAACAAACAAACAAACAAACTAGCCACAAAAATGCAACAACCAAAATCTATCAGTGTGTCTGCATGGAGAGATGTCTCCTCAATGAATGGGGGAAGAGGTGTATTTATCCCGGGACACACCCGAGCCCAGGTGTGTCCCATGTCGTTGACGACCCTCCCGGCTCCGCCCGCCGACACCCTAATAAGGAAAACAAGAGCAAAGAGAAAGAAGATGGCAGACAGAGTGGGAGGGTCGTCACATATGTGGGTACAGAGATGAAGTAGTCATTCAGAAATCATGTTAAACACTATTATTTTCATTACAGTACAACGGTTTGGTTTGTTTGATCTTAGCTAGCTACATAGCCGTCTTTGCATCAAACATAATTGTGTGGTTATTGAGATTCGCCAGCCAGCTATTTTCGCCCTAACGTAACGCAACGTAGCCAACACTGCTAGTTAGCCAGCTTGCCACCGAATAGCAGCATTGTAGAAACGAGTGCATTACAACGGAACGACTTGATCAGTGTAGTGTTGGCTGACTACACAGTTGTCTTTGCTATCTTTGATTTGTATTTGTTCGATCTTAGCTAGCTACTTAGCTGGCTACATAGCCGTCTTTGTATCGGTGATAATTGTGTAGTTATGAAGGTTCGCTGAGGTTCGCTAGCCAGGTATTCTCGCCCTAACGTAACGTAACGTAGTCAACCCTGCTAGCTAGCCAGCTAGCCACCGATTAGCAGCACTGTAGAAACGATTACATTACAACGGAACGACTTGACTTGTGTAGTGTTAGCTAGCTACATAGTTTTCTTTGCTATCTTTGTATCTAAGATAATTGTGTAGCTTTGAATAATTATCGGTTAGCTAGCCAGCTATTTTTCGCCTGCCGCGCTGCCGTCCTCCTACCTAGCCAACACTGCTAGCTAGCCAACTTCTACCGAATAGCAGCACTGTAGAAACTTACATTACAACGGAACGACTTGATTAGCGTAGTGTTAGCTAGTTGTCTTTGCTGTCCTTGTATCCATGATAATTGTGTAGTTTAGAGAAATTTAGTGAAATTGTCGAGGTTACCTAGCCAGCTTCACTTTCAACAACGTAGGCACTGCTAGCCAGGCTACTTCACCAGCCAGCAGTACTATATCATTTTAGTCAATAAGATCTTGTATTTTATTTTATTTTATTTTTGCAACGTAAGCTTAACTTTCTGAACATTCGAGACGTGTAGCCCACTTGTCATTCTAATCTCCTTTGCATTAGCGTAGCCTCTTCTGTAGCCTGTCAACCATGTGTCGGTCTATCCCAGTTCTCTCCTCTCTGCACAGACCATACAAACGCTTCACACCGCGTGGCCGCGCCCACCCTAACCTGGTGGTCCCAGCCCGCACGACCCACGTGGAGTTCCAGGTCTCCGGTAGCCTCTGGAACTGCCGATCTGCGGCCAACAAGGCAGAGCTCATCTCAGCCTATGCGTCCCTCCAGTCCCTCGACTTCCTGGCACTGACGGAAACATGGCTCACCACAGATAACACTGCTACTCCTACTGCTCTCTCTTCGTCTGCCCACGTGTTCTCGCACACCCCGAGACCTTCTGGTCAGCGGGGTGGTGGCACCGGGATCCTCATCTCTCCCAAGTGGTCATTCTCTCTTTCTCCCCTTACCCATCTGTCTATCGCCTCCTTTGAATTCCATGCTGTCACAGTTACCAGCCCTTTCAAGCTTAACATCCTTATCATTTATCGCCCTCCAGGTTCCCTTGGAGAGTTCATCAATGAGCTTGATGCCTTGATAAGCTCCTTTCCTGAGGACGGCTCACCTCTCACAGTTCTGGGTGACTTTAACCTCCCCATGTCTACCTTCGACTCATTCCTCTCTGCCTCCTTCTTTCCACTCCTCTCCTCTTTTGACCTCACCCTCTCACCTTCCCCCCCTACTCACAAGGCAGGCAATACGCTTGACCTCATCTTTACTAGATGCTGTTCTTCCACTAACCTCATTGCAACTCCCCTCCAAGTCTCCGACCACTACCTTGTATCCTTTTCCCTCTCGCTCTCATCCAACACTTCCCACACTGCCCCTACTCGGATGGTATCGCGCCGTCCCAACCTCCGCTCTCTCTCCCCCGCTACTCTCTCCTCTTCCATCCTATCATCTCTTCCCTCTGCCCAAACCTTCTCCAACCTATCTCCTGATTCTGCCTCCTCAACCCTCCTCTCCTCCCTTTCTGCATCCTTTGACTCTCTATGTCCCCTATCCTCCAGGCCGGCTCGGTCCTCCCCTCCCGCTCCGTGGCTCGACGACTCATTGCGAGCTCACAGAACAGGGCTCCGGGCAGCCGAGCGGAAATGGAGGAAAACTCGCCTCCCCGCGGACCTGGCATCCTTTCACTCCCTCCTCTCTACATTTTCCTCTTCTGTCTCTGCTGCTAAAGCCACTTTCTACCACTCTAAATTCCAAGCATCTGCCTCTAACCCTAGGAGGCTCTTTGCCACCTTCTCCTCCCTCCTGAATCCTCCTCCCCCCCCCCCCTCCTCCCTCTCTGCAGACGACTTCGTCAACCATTTTGAAAAGAAGGTCGACGACATCCGATCCTCGTTTGCTAAGTCAAACGACACCGCTGGTTCTGCTCACACTGCCCAACCCTGTGCTTTGACCTCTTTCTCCCCTCTCTCTCCAGATGAAATCTCGCGTCTTGTGACGGCCGGCCGCCCAACAACCTGCCCGCTTGACCCTATCCCCTCCTCTCTTCTCCAGACCATTTCCGGAGACCTTCTACCTTACCTCACCTCGCTCATCAACTCATCCTTGACCGCTGGCTACGTCCCTTCCGTCTTCAAGAGAGCGAGAGTTGCACCCCTTCTGAAAAAACCTACACTCGATCCCTCCGATGTCAACAACTACAGACCAGTATCCCTTCTTTCTTTTCTCTCCAAAACTCTTGAACGTGCCGTCCTTGGCCAGCTCTCCTGCTATCTCTCTCAGAATGACCTTCTTGATCCAAATCAGTCAGGTTTCAAGACTAGTCACTCAACTGAGACTGCTCTTCTCTGTATCACGGAGGCGCTCCGCACTGCTAAAGCTAACTCTCTCTCCTCTGCTCTCATCCTTCTAGACCTATCGGCTGCCTTCGATACTGTGAACCATCAGATCCTCCTCTCCACCCTCTCCGAGTTGGGCATCTCCGGCGCGGCCCACGCTTGGATTGCGTCCTACCTGACAGGTCGCTCCTACCAGGTGGCGTGGCGAGAATCTGTCTCCTCACCACGCGCTCTCACCACTGGTGTCCCCCAGGGCTCTGTTCTAGGCCCTCTCCTATTCTCGCTATACACCAAGTCACTTGGCTCTGTCATAACCTCACATGGTCTCTCCTATCATTGCTATGCAGACGACACACAATTAATCTTCTCCTTTCCCCCTTCTGATGACCAGGTGGCGAATCGCATCTCTGCATGTCTGGCAGACATATCAGTGTGGATGACGGATCACCACCTCAAGCTGAACCTCGGCAAGACGGAGCTGCTCTTCCTCCCGGGGAAGGACTGTCCGTTCCATGATCTCGCCATCACGGTTGACAACTCCATTGTGTCCTCCTCCCAGAGCGCTAAGAACCTTGGCGTGATCCTGGACAACACCCTGTCGTTCTCCACCAACATCAAGGCGGTGGCCCGTTCCTGTAGGTTCATGCTCTACAACATCCGCAGAGTACGACCCTGCCTCACACAGGAAGCGGCGCAGGTCCTAATCCAGGCACTTGTCATCTCCCGTCTGGATTACTGCAACTCGCTGTTGGCTGGGCTCCCTGCCTGTGCCATTAAACCCCTACAACTCATCCAGAACGCCGCAGCCCGTCTGGTGTTCAACCTTCCCAAGTTCTCTCACGCCACCCCGCTCCTCCGCTCTCTCCACTGGCTTCCAGTTGAAGCTCGCATCCGCTACAAGACCATGGTGCTTGCCTACGGAGCTGTGAGGGGAACGGCACCTCAGTACCTTCAGGCTCTGATCAGGCCCTACACCCAAACAAGGGCACTGCGTTCATCCACCTCTGGCCTGCTCGCCTCCCTACCACTGAGGAAGTACAGTTCCCGCTCAGCCCAGTCAAAACTGTTCGCTGCTCTGGCACCCCAATGGTGGAACAAACTCCCTCACGACGCCAGGACAGAGGAGTCAATCACCACCTTCCGGAGACACCTGAAACCCCACCTCTTCAAGGAATACCTAGGACAGGATAAAGCAATCCTTCTGCCCCCCCCCCCCCCTTAAAAGATCTAGATGCACTATTGTAAAGTGGCTGTTCCACTAGATGTCATAAGGTGAATGCACCAATTTGTAAGTCGCTCTGGATAAGAGCGTCTGCTAAATGACTTAAATGTAAATGTAAATTATTGAACACAGAGAAAGTCCATGCAACTCAATAAGTGTCTTGATATTTAGGCTTGCCATATTTAATCTTGCCATAACCAAGGGGTTGATACCTATTGACTAAAGACATTTCAGCTTTTCATTTTGTATTAATTTATAAAAACATAATTCCACTTTGACATTATGGGTATATAGGCCAGTAAAAAAAAACTAAATTTAAACTATTTTAAATTCAAGCTGTAACGCAACAACATGTGGACGGGCCGGCCCCGGGTGGTTTAGTAGGCAACAACACGTCTGGCACGCTGAACCTCAACACTGGGGCCCCTCAGGGGTGTATACTTAGTCCCCTCCTGTACTCCCTGTTCACCCGCGACTGCGTGGGCAAACACGACTCCAACACCATCATTAAGTTTGCTGACGACACAACAGTGGTAGGCCTGATCACCGACAACGATGAGACAGCCTACAGGGAGGAGGTCTGTCATGTACAGGGAGGAGACCTGGCCGTGTGGTGTCAGGACAACAACCTCTCACTCAATGTGATCAAGACAAAGGAGATGATTGTGGACTACAGGAAAAAGAGGGCAGAGCTTGCCCCAATTATCATCGACGGGGCTGTAGTGGAGCAGGTTGAGAGCTTCAAGTTCCTTGGTGTCCACATCACCAACAAACTAGAATGGTCCAAACACACCAAGACAGTCGTGATGAGGGCACGACAAAACCTTTTTCCCCTCAGGAGAGGGGAAAAGATTTGGCATGGGTCCCCAGATCGTCAAAAAGTTCTACAGCTGCACCATCGAGAGCATCCTGACCGGTTGCATCACCGCCTGGTATGGCAACTGCTCGGCGCTACAAAGTGCGTATGACCCAGTACATCACTGGGGCCAAGCTTCCTGCCATCCAGGACCTATATAATAGGCGGTGTCAGATGAAAGCCCATAAAATTGCAAGAGACTCCAGGTTCCCCTGATAATTTTACACAAAATACCCCATAATGAAAAAGTGAAAATGTTTTTTCAGACATTTCTTACAAATAAAAAAGAGAAATACCTTATTTACATAAGTATTCAGACCATTTGCTATGAGACTCGAATTTGAGCTCAGGTGCTTCCTGTTTCCATTGATCATCCTTGAGATATTTCTACAACTTGATATGAGTCCACCTGTGGTAAATTTAATTGATTGGACATGATTTGGAAAAGGCACACACCTGTCTATATAAAGGTCCCACAGTTGACAGTGCATGTCAGAGCAAAAACCAAGCCATGAGGTTGAAGGAATTGTTCGTAGTGCTTCGAGACATGATTGTGTCGAGGCACAGATCTGGGGAAGGGTACCAAAAAAATGTCTGCAGCGTTGAAGTTCTCCATCATTCTTAAATGGAAGAAGTTTGGAACCACCAAGACTCTTTTTAGAGCTGGCCACCCGGCCAAACTGAGCAATCGGGGCTTAGAGCCTTGCTCAGGGAGGTGACCAAGAAACCAACGGTCACTCTAACAGAGCTCCAGAGTTTCTCTGTGGAGATGGGAGAACCTTCCAGAACAACAACCATCTCTGCAGCAATCCACCAATCAGGCCTTTTATGGTAGAGTGACCAGACGGAAGCAACTCCTCAGTAAAAGGCACATCACAAGGCGCTTGGAGTTTGCCAAAAGGCACCCAAAAGACTCTCAGGCCATGAGAAACAAGATTCTCTGGTCTGATGAAAACAAGATTGAATTCTTTGGCCTGAATGCCAAGTGTCACGTCTGGAGGAAACCTGGCACCATCCCCATGGTGAAGCACCCACACAGTGTTGTAGGGTAGGGTAGGGTAGGTAGTGTTGTAGGGTAGGTAGGGTTGTAGGGTAGGGTAGGTAGTGTTGTAGGGTAGGGTAGGTAGTGTTGTAGGGTAGGTAGTGTTGTAGGGTAGGTAGGTAGTGTTGTAGGGTAGGTAGTGTTGTAGGGTAGGGTAGGTAGTGTTGTAGGGTAGGGTAGGTAGTGTTGTAGGGTAGGGTAGGTAGTGTTGTAGGGTAGGGTAGGGTAGGTAGTGTTGTAGGGTAGGGTAGGTAGTGTTGTAGGGTAGGTAGTGTTGTAGGGTAGGTAGTGTTGTAGGGTAGGGTAGGTAGTGTTGTAGGGTTGGGTAGGTAGTGTTGTAGGGTAGGGTAGGTAGTGTTGTAGAGTAGGGTAGGTAGTGTTGTAGGGTAGGGTAGGTAGTGTTGTAGAGTAGGGTAGGTAGTGTTGTAGAGTAGGGTAGGTAGTGTTGTAGGGTAGGGTAGGTAGTGTTGTAGGGTAGGGTAGGTAGTGTTGTAGGGTAGGGTAGGTAGTGTTGTAGGGTAGGTAGTGTTGTAGGGTAGGGTAGGTAGTGTTGTAGGGTAGGGTAGGTAGTGTTGTAGGGTAGGGTAGGTAGTGTTGTAGGGTAGGTAGTGTTGTAGAGTAGGGTAGGTAGTGTTGTAGGGTAGGGTAGGTAGTGTTGTAGGGTAGGGTAGGTAGTGTTGTAGAGTAGGGTAGGTAGTGTTGTAGGGTAGGGTAGGTAGTGTTGTAGGGTAGGGTAGGTAGTGTTGTAGGGTAGGGTAGGGTAGGGTAGGGTAGGTAGTGTTGTAGGGTAGGGTAGGTAGTGTTGTAGGGTAGGTAGTGTTGTAGGGTAGGTAGTGTTGTAGGGTAGGTAGTGTTGTAGGGTAGGTAGTGTTGTAGAGTAGGGTAGGTAGTGTTGTAGGGTAGGGTAGGTAGTGTTGTAGGGTAGGGTAGGTAGTGTTGTAGGGTAGGGTAGGTAGTGTTGTAGGGTAGGGTAGGGTAGCGTAGGGTAGGTAGTGTTGTAGGGTAGGGTAGGTAGTGTTGTAGGGTAGGTAGTGTTGTAGGGTAGGGTAGGTAGTGTTGTAGGGTTGGGTAGGTAGTGTTGTAGGGTAGGGTAGGTAGTGTTGTAGGGTAGGTAGTGTTGTAGGGTTGGGTAGGTAGTGTTGTAGGGTAGGTAGTGTTGTAGGGTAGATAGTGTTTTAGGGTAGGGTAGGTAGTGTTGTAGGATAGGGTAGGTAGTGTTGTAGGGTAGGGTAGGTAGTGTTGTAGGGTAGGGTAGGTAGTTTTGTAGGGTAGGTAGTGTTGTAGGGTTGGGTAGGTAGTGTTGTAGGGTAGGGTAGGTAGTGTTGTAGGGTAGGTAGTGTTGTAGGGTAGGTAGTGTTTTAGGGTAGGGTAGGTAGTGTTGTAGGGTAGGGTAGGTAGTGTTGTAGGGTAGGTAGTGTTTTAGGGTAGGGTAGGTAGTGTTGTAGGGTAGGGTAGGTAGTGTTGTAGGGTAGGATAGGTAGTGTTGTAGGGTAGGGTAGGTAGTGTTGTAGGGTGGGTAGTGTTGTAGGGTAGAGTAGGGTAGGTAGGGTAGGGTAGGGTGGGGAGGGTAGGTAGTGTTGTAGGGTAGAGTAGGGTAGGTAGTGTTGTAGGGTAGGGTAGGTAGTGTTGTAGGGTAGAGTAGGGTAGGTAGGGTAGGGTAGGGTAGGGTAGGTAGTGTTGTAGGGTAGGGTAGGTAGTGTTGTAGGGTAGGTAGTGTTGTAGGGTAGGGTAGGTAGTGTTGTAGGGTAGGGTAGGTAGTGTTGTAGGGTAGGGTAGGGTAGTGTTGTAGGGTAGGTAGTGTTGTAGGGTAGGTAGGTAGTGTTGTAGGGTAGGTAGGTAGTGTTGTAGGGTAGAGTAGGGTAGGTAGGGTAGGGTAGGGTAGGGTAGGTAGTGTTGTAGGGTAGGGTAGGTAGTGTTGTAGGGTAGGTAGTGTTGTAGGGTAGGGTAGGTAGTGTTGTAGGGTAGGGTAGGTAGTGTTGTAGGGTAGGTAGTGTTGTAGGGTAGGTAGGTAGTGTTGTAGGGTAGGTAGGTAGTGTTGTAGGGTAGGTAGGTAGTGTTGTAGGGTAGGTAGGTAGTGTTGTCGTGTACACTGAAGGACAAAAGTATTTTATCCCCTGCTGATTTTGTCCACTGACAAAGAAATGATCAGTCTAGAATTTTAATGGTAGGTTTATTTGAACAGTGGGCGACAGAATAACAACAAAAATATCCCGAAAAACTCATGTCAAAAATGTAATAAATAGATTTGCATTTTACACTGTATTTCTGATCAAGTTTATTTTAATGGACATAAATGTGCTTTTCTTTCAAAAACAAGGACATTTCTAAGTGACCCCAAACTTCTGAACGATAGTGTACATATTTTAATATTATACTGAACAAAAATATAAACGCAACATGTAAAGTGGTGGTCCCATGTTTCATGAGCTGAAATAAAAGATCCCAGACATTTTTCATATGCACAAAAAGCATATTTCTCCCCATTTTTTTGCACAAATTTGTTTACATCCCTGTTAGTGAGCATTTCTCCTTTGCCAAGATAATCCATCCACCTGACAGGTGTGGCGTATAAAGAAGCTGATCAAACAGCATGATCATTACACAGGTGCACCTTGTGCTGGGGACAATAAACGGACACTTTAAAATGTGGAGTTTTTTCACACAACACAATGCCACAGATTTGAGGGAGCGTACAATTGGAATGCTGACTGCAGGAATGTCCACCAGAGCTGTTGCCAGATAATTGATTGTTCATTTCTCTATCATAAGCCGCCTCCAACGTCGTTTTAGAGAATTTGGCAGTAGGTCCAACCGGCCTCACAACTGCAGAACACGTGTAACCACGCCAGCCCAGAACCTCCTCATCCGGCTTCTTCACCTGCGGGATCGTTTGAGACCAGCCACCGGGACAGCTGATGAAAACTGTGTGTTTGCACAACTGAAGAATTTCTGCACAAACTGTCAGAAACCGTCTCAGGGAAGCTCATCTGTGTGCTCGTCGTCCTCACCAGGGTCTTCACCTGACTGCAGTTAGACGTCGTTACCGACTTCAGTTGGCAAAATGTTCACCTACGATGGCCACTGGTATGTGGGAGAAATGTTCTCTTCACAAATGAATCCCGGGTTTGAACTGTACCAGGCAAATGGTAGACAGCTTGTACGGTTTAGTGTGGGTTTGTTGATGTCAACATTGTGAACAGAGTGCCCCATGGTGGAGATGAGGTTACGGTATGGGCAGTCATAGGCATACGAACAAAATAGCATTTTATTGATGGCGATTTGAATGCACAGAGATACCGGACGACATTGGGCCTATTGTGCGCCGCCCTATGGGACTCCCAATCACAGCCGGATGTGATGCAGCCTGGATTCCAAGTAATGCAGTGGCGTCTCTTGCGTTGAGACCACTGCGCCACTCGGGAGCCCATTGACTGCTGCCATCGACTCATATTTCAGCATGATAATGCACGGCCCCATATGGTAAGGATCTGTACACAATTCCTGGAAGCTGAACATTTCCCAGTTCTTCCATGGCCTGCACACTCACCAGACATGTCACCCGTTGAGCATGTTTGGAATGCTCTGGATCGACATGTACGACAGCGTGTTCCAGTTCCCGCCAATATCCAGTAACTTCACACAGCCATTGAAGAGGAGTGGGACAACATTCCATAGGCCACAATCAACAGCCTGATCAACTCTATGTGAATTTGAATGTGAATTGATCATGTGAATTGATCATGTGAATTGATCATGTGAATTTGAATGAATTTAACATTTTTGCAAAATTATAAAAAATAGAAAAATGAAATAAAACATTTACATAGGTATTCAGACCCTTTACTCAGTACTTTGTTCAAGCACCTTTGGCAGCGATTACAGCCTCGAGTCTTCTTGGGTCTGACGCTACAAGCTTGGCACACCTGTATTTGGGGAGTTTCTCCCAGTCTTCTCTGCAGATCCTCTCAAGCTCTGTCAGGTTGGATGGGGAGTGTCGGTTTATAGATATTTTCAGGTCTCTCCAGAGATGTTCGATCGGGTTCAAGTCCGGGATATAGCTGGGCCACTCAAAGACATTCAGAGACTTGTCCCGAAGCCACTCCTGCGTTGTCTTAGCTGTGTGCTTAGGGTAGTTGTCCTGTTGGAAGGTGAACTTTCACCCCAGTCTGAGGTCTCTGGAGCAGGTTTTCATCAAGGATCTCTCTGTACTTTGCTCCGTTCATCTTTCCCTCGATCCTGACTAATCTCCCAGTCCCTGCTGCTGAAAAACTTCCCCACAGCATGATGCTGCCACCACCATGCTTCACCGTAGGGATGGTGCCAGGATTCCTCCAGGCGTGACACTTGTCATTCAGGCCAAAGAGTTCAATCTTGGTTTCATCAGACCAGAAAATCTTGTTTGTGATGTTTTGAGAATCCTTCAGGTGCCTTTTGGCAAACTCCAAGCGGGCTGTCATGTGCCTTTTACTGAGGAGTGGCTTCCGTCTGGCAACTCTACCATAAAGGCCTGGAAGGTTCTCCCATCTCCACAGAGGAACTCTGGAGCTCTGCCAGAGTGACCATTGGCGTCTTAGTCACCTCCCTGACCAAGGCCCTTCTCCCACGATTGCTCAGTTTGGCCAGATGGCCAGCTCTAGGAAGAGTCTTGGTGGTTCCAAACTTCTTCCATTTATGAATGATGGAGGCCACTGTGTTTCTTGGGGACCTTCAATGCTGCAGAAATGTTTTGGTACCCTTCCCCAGATCTGTACCTTGACACAATCCTGTCTCTGAGCTCTACGGACAATTCCTTTAACCTCATGGCTTGGTTTTTGATCTGACATGCACTGTCAACTATAGGACCTTATAGGTTTGTGCCACTCGAAATCATGTCCAATCAATTGAATTCACCACAGGTGGACTCCAATCAAGTTGTAGAAACATCTCAAGGATGATCAATGGAAACAGGATGCACCTGAGCTCAATGTAGTGTCACATAGCAAAAGGGTCTGAATACTTATGTAAATAAGGCATTTCTCTTTATTGTTTGTAAGAAATTAGCAAAAATTCCTAAAAACCTGTTTTCACTTTGTCATTATGGGGTGTTCAATTAATCAATCAATCAAGTTTATTTTATATAGCCCTTCGTACATCAGCTAATATCTCGAAGTGCTGTACAGGAACCCAGCCTAAAACCACAAACAGCAAGCAATGCAGGTGTAGAAGCACGGTGGCTAGGAAAAACTCCCTAGAAAGGCCAGAACCTAGGAAGAAACCTAGAGAGGAACCAGGATATGAGGGGTTAGCCAGTCCTCTTCTGGCTGTGCCGGGTGGAGATTATAACAGAACATGCTCAAGATGTTCAAAATGTTCATAAATGACAAGCATGGTCAAATAATAATCAGGAATAAATGTCAGTTGGCTTTTCATAGCCGATCATTAAGAGTTGAAAACAGCAGGTCTGGGACAGGTAGGGGTTCCATAACTGCAGGCAGAACAGTTGAAACTGGAACAGCAGCAAGGCCAGGTGGACTGGGGACAGCAAGGAGTCATCATGCCCAGTAGTCCTGACGTATGGTCCTAGGGCTCAGGTCCTCCGAGAGAGAGAAAGAAAGAGAGAAGGAGAGAATTAGGGACACTGGATAAGACAGGAGAAGTACTCCAGATATAACCAACTGGCCCTAGCCCCCCGACACGAACTACTACAGCATAAATACTGGAGGCTGAGACAGGAGGGGTCAGGAGACACTGTGGCCCCATCCGATGATACCCCCGGACAGGGCCAAACAGGAAGGATATAACCCCACCCACTTTGCCAAAGCACAGCCCCCGCACCACTAGAGGGATATCTTCAACCACCAACTTACAATCCTGAGACAAGGCCGAGTATAGCCCACAAAGATCTCCACCACAGCACAAACCAAGGGGGGGGGGGGGGGGGGGGGCGCCAACCCAGACAGGAAGATCACGTCAGTAACTCAACCCACTCAAGTGACGCACCCCTCCTAGGGACGGCATGAAAGAGCACCAGTAAGCCAGTGACTCAGCCCCTGTAACAGGGGTAGAGGTAGAGAATCCCAGTGGAGGGGAACCGGCCAGGCAGAGACAGCAAGGGCGGTTCGTTGCTCCAGAGCCTTTCCGTTCACCTTCGCACTCCTGGGCCAGACTACACTCAATCATATGACCTACTGAAGAGATAAGTCTTCAGTAAAGACTTAAAGGTTGAGACCGAGTCTGCGTCTCTCACATGGGTAGGCAGACCATTCCATAAAAATGGAGATCTATAGGAGAAAGCCCTGCCTCCAGCTGTTTGCTTAGAAATTCTAGGGACAATTAGGAGGCCTGCGTCTTGTGACCGTAGCGTACGTGTAGGTATGTACGGCAGGACCAACTCGGAAAGATAGGTAGGAGCAAGCCCATGCAACGCTTTATAGGTTAACAGTAAAACCTTGAAATCAGCCCTTGCCTTAACAGGAAGCCAGTGTAGGGAAGCTAGCACTGGAGTAACATGATCAAATTTCTTGGTTCTAGTCAGGTTTCTAGCAGCCGTATTTAGCACTAACTGAAGTTTATTTAGTGCTTTATCCGGGTAGCTGGAAAGTAGAGCATTGCAGTAGTCTAACCTAGAAGTAACAAATGCATGACTTAATTTTTCTGCATCATTTTTGGACAGAAAATTTCTGATTTCTGCAATGTTACGTAGATGGAAAAAAGCTGTCCTTGAAACAGTCTTGATATGTTCGTCAAAAGAGAGATCAGGGTCAAAAGTAACGCCGAGGTCCTTCACAGTTTTATTTGAGACAACTTTACAACCATCAAGATTAATTGTCAGATCCAACAGAAGATCTCTTTGTTTCTTGGGACCTAGAACAAGCATCTCTGTTTTGTCCGAGTTTAAAAGTAGAACGTTTTCAGCCATCCACTTATGTCTGAAACACAGGCTTCTAGCGAGTGCAATTTTGGGGCTTCACCATGTTTCATTGAAATGTACAGCTGTGTGTCATCCGCATAGCAGTGAAAGTTAAAGAGGAGTCCGTAATTTGCTTTCTAATGATCATGATATTTTCCTCAAAGAAGTTCATGAATTTATTACTGCTGAAGTGAAAGCCATCGTCACTTGGGGAATGCTGCTTTTTAGTTAGCTTTGCAACAGTATCAAAAATAAATTTTGGATTGTTCTTATTTTCCTCAATTAAGTTGGAAAAGTAGGATGATCGAGCAGCAGTGAGGGCTCTTCGATACTGCACGGTACTGTCTTTCCAAGCTAGTTGGAAGACTTCGAGTTTGGTGTGGCGCCATTTCCGTTCCAATTTTCTGGAAGCTTGCTTCAGAGCTCGGGTATTTTCTGTATACCAGGGAGCTAGTTTCTTATGACAAATGTTTTTCATTTTTAGGGGTGCAACTGCATCTAGGGTATTGCGCAAGGTTAAATTGAGTTCCTCAGTTAGGTGGTTAACCTCTACCGAGCACCTACCCCGGGTCCGGGAGCACCCCCCACCCCCCCCCCACACTGATTAGCATCGCTAGCATAGCGTCACAATTAAATAGTAGCATCTAAATATCATTAAATCACAAGTCCAAGACACCTAATGAAAGATACAGATCCTGTGAATAAAGCCACCATTTCAGATTTTTATAATGTTTTACAGGGAAGACACAATATGTAAATCTATTAGCTAAACACGTTAGCAAAAGACACTATTTTTTTACTCCAACAGTTTTTTCCTGCGTCAGTAGCTATCACTAATTCGACTAAATAAAAATATATATAGCCACTAACCAAGAAACAACTTCATAAGATGACAGTCTGATAACATATTTATGGTATAGCATAGTTTTTTTTTGAAAAATGTGAATTTTTCAGGTATAAATCACAGTTCTACATTGCAGCTGCAATCTGAAATAGTGCCGACGCAGCCAGAACAATTACAGAGACCAACGTCATATAACTAATTACTTGTCTTAAAACATTTCAGAAAAAATACACAGCGTACAGATATTGAAAGCCCAACATCTGGTGAATCCAAACAATATTTCAGATTTATTAAATGTTTTATAGCGAAAACAAAATGTAGCGCTAAATTAGCATAGCCACGCCAGCCAGAACCAGCTGGGCGCCCCCGACCAGTTCACATGCACGACAGATATATGAAATAACATCGTAAATTGGGTCTTACTATTGCTGATCTTTCATCAGAATGTTGATCAAGGTGTCCTTAGTCCTGATGAGTCGTTCAATCCATTCATAATGGCAACTTTCCCTCTTCATTTAGCATATGTACTGGTCGACTGGCCAAAGTAAAAAAAGTCACAGAACGGAACACGGCAAAACTCCCGAAAAAATTCAAATAATCTGATTAAACTATATTGAAAAAACATACATTAAGATGATATGGTCACATGTATCAAACAAACTTCGAGACGGAGATAGTTTTCATCCATAACGGCAGCAAAACAGTAGACAATCGCACCTCCAAATCGCGCGATTCAGAGAACCGGAAGTTGTCGGTCACGCCAAAGAAATAGGTCTTATTTCACGTCAGTACAAGATAAACAAAAAATTTCTCCTCTGACGTCCTCTTGACACCCAGAGGAAGACAAATGAAGTCTGTTTCGGGTCATAGGTGGCGTGACCATATATAGGCAGAGCGTTGAAGCGAGCATACACATCTTGCATTCTTCTTCTTGGTCAGGGAAAGTGCTGTCAAATGACTTCTGTTTCACTCAGAGACAAAATTGAAACGGTTTTAGAAACTATAGATTGTTTTCTATCCAATGGTATTAATTATATGCATATAGTAAGAGCAATAATTGAATAAGAGGCAGTTTAATCTGTAGAGTAAATTATGCTAATGCGAAAACAGCACCCCCTGTATTCTCAAGAAGTTAACTGATTTTTGTCCTCTGACGTCCTTGGGTAGGCAGAGGGAGTCTGGAAGGGCATCAAGGAATTTTTGTGTTGTCTGAGAATTTATAGCACGACTTTTGATGCTCCTTGGTTGGGGTCTGAGCAGATTATTTGTTGCGATTTCAAACGTAATAAAATGGTGGTCCGATAGTCCAGGATTATGAGGAAAAACATTAAGATCTACTACATTTATTCCATGGGACAAAACTAGGTCAGAGTATGACTGTGGCAGTGAGTAGGTCCAGAGACATGTTGGACAAAACCCACTGAGTCGATGATGGCTCCGAAAGCCTTTTGGAGTGGGTCTGTGGACTTTTCCATGTGAATATTAAAATCACCAAAAATTAGAATATTATCTGCTATGACTACAAGGTCCGATGGGAATTCAGGGAACTCAGAGAGGAACGCTGTATATGGCCCAGGAGGCCTGTAAACAGTAGCTATAAAAAGTGATTGAGTAGGCTGCATAGATTTCATGACTAGAAGCTCAAAAGACGAATACGTAATTTTCTTTTTTGTAAATTGAAATTTGCTATCGTAAATGTTAGCAACACCTCCGCCTTTGCGGGATGCACGGGGGATATGGTCAATTGTGTAACCAGGAGGTGAGGCCTCATTTAACACAGTAAATTCATCAGGCTTAAGCCATGTTTCAGTCAGGCCAATCACATCAAGATTGTGATGAGTGATTAGTTCATTGACTATAACTGCCTTTGAAGTGAGGGATCTAACATTAAGTAACCCTATTTTGAGATGTGAGGTATCACGATCTCTTTCAATAATGGCAGGAATGGAGGAGGTCTTTATCCTAATGAGATTGCTAAGGCGAACACCGCCAAGTTTAGTTTTGCCCAACCTAGGTCGAGGCACAGACACAGTCTCAATGGGGATGGCTGAGCTGACTACACTGACTATGCTAGTGGCAGACTCCACTAAGCTGGCAGGTTGGCTAACAGCCTGCTGCCTGGCCTGCACCCTATTTCATTGTGGAGTTAGAGCCCTGTCTATGTTGGTAGATAAGATGAGAGCACCCCTCCAGCTAGGATGGAGTCCGTCACTCGTCAGCAGGTCAGGCTTGGTCCTGTTTGTGGGTGAGTCCCAGAAAGAGGGCCAATTATCTACAAATTCTATCTTTTGGGAGGGGCAGAAAACAGTTTTCAACCAGCGATTGAGTTGTGAGACTCTGCTGTAGAGCTCGTCACTCCCCCTAACTGGGAGGGGGCCAGAGACAATTACTCGATGCCGACACATCTTTCTAGCTGATTTACACTCTGAAGCTATGTTGTATTGTGTGTAGATGGATGAGGAACACATTTAAGTTAATCCGTTTTATAATCCCGGCTATAACGTAGCAACATGTGGAAAAGGGGATTGGGTCTGAGTACTTTCTGAATGCACTGTAGTTCCCAAAGGGTAATAAAATGTTTTTCTGCTTGGGTCTCATGTACAAAACCTATTTTGACAGAGTGGTTGTGATTTACTGATTGTTTTGTGATACGACAGAGAGTTTGTCGACACAACCGTTGTACGGCGTCTTGCGTAAATACTTCGGTGCAGAAGAGCAAATCGTTGTGACAAATTTATTGTCGATCTTTTGTGCAGATTGTGCTTCAAATCAAATCAAATCAAATGTTATTGGTCACATACACGTGTTTAGCAGATGTTATTGCGTGTGTAGTGAAATGCTTGTGTTCCTAGCACCAACAATGCATTAATATCTAACAATTCACAACAATACACACAACATCTAAAAGTAAAATAATGGAATAAAGAAATATATAAATATTAGGATGAGCAATGTCAGTGGCATTGACTAAAATACAGTAGAATAGAATACAGTAGAATAGAATACAGTAGAATAGAATACAGGAGAATAGAATACAGTATATACATATGAGATAAGTAAAGCAGTATGTAAACATTATTTAAACACTATTAAAGTGACTAGTGTTCCATTATTTAAGTGACCAGTGATTCCATATCTATGTATAGAGGGCAGCAGCCTCTAAGATGCAAAGTCGAGAAACCGGGTGATAGCTGGCTAGTGATGGCTATTTACCAGTCTGATGGCCTTGAGATAGAAGCTGTTTTTCAGTCTTCTCGGTCCCAGCTTTGATGCACCTGTACTGACCTCGCCTTCTGGATGATAGCGGAGTGAACAGACAGTGATGCACCTGTACTGACCTCGCCTTCTGGATGGTAGCGGTGTGAACGGGAAGTGGCTCGGGTGGTTGTTGTCCTTGATGATCTTTTTGGCCTTGACATCGGGTGGTGTAGGTGTCCTGGAGAGCAGGTAGTTTTCCCCCAGTGATGCGTTGTGCAGACCGCACCACCCTCTGCAGAGCCTTACGGTTGAGGGCGGTGCATTTGCCGTACCAGGCGGTGATACAGCCCGACAGGATGCTCTCGATTGTGCATCTGTAAAAGTTTATGAGGGTTTTTGATGACAAGCCACATTTTCTTCAGCCTCCTGAGGTTGAAGAGGCGCTGTTATGCCTTCTTCACCACACTGCCAGTGTAGGTGGACCATTTCAGTTTGTCAGTGATGTGTACGCCGAGGAACTTGAAGCTTTCCACCTCTGCTGTTTCCTGAAGTCCACAATCAGCTCTTTTGTTTTGTTGACATTGAGGGAGAGATCATTTTCTTGGCACCACTACTCCGCGGCCCTCACCACCTCCCTGTAGGCTGTCTCGTCGTTGTTGGCAAATCAACCCTACTACTGTAGTGTCGTCTGAAAACTTGATGATTGAGTTGGAGGCATGCGTGGCCACGCCGTCATGGGTGAACAGGGAGTACAGGAGGGGGCTGAGAACACACCCTTGTGGGGCCCCAGTGTTGAGGATCAGCGAAGTGGAGGTGTTGTTGCCTACCTTCACCACCTGGGGGGGGGGGGGGGGGGCGGCCCGTCAAAGTCCAGGACCCAGTTGTACAGGGAGGGGTTCAGACCCAGGGCCCCGAGCTTGATGATGAGCTTGGAGGGTACTATGGCTGAGCATTACTAGCTAGATAACTTTTGCACAATTGATACATCAAGATATTAAAAACTATTTGTAAAATGAGTGGTGGCATAGTGCCCTATTGACACCATCTTTGACCGGCGTGTGTGTGTGTGTGTGTGTGTGTGTGTGTGTGTGTGTGTGTGTGTGTGTGTGTGTGTGTGTGTGTGTGTGTGTGTGTGTGTGTCTGTTGTATGATGTGTGTGTTCAGAGCTATTCTATTTCACCGTTTACTCAGCCCTCTCCCTGCATCTGCTTCGGTTCAGGTTGAAGTTTTGATCACAGTCAACCCAGGCTCAGGACATCTCAGCAACCTCCTGGAGGGCAAGGGTCAACTGAGGAAAGTTCCTCTACAGTAGCAAAAACCTTCACAAGAAAATAAAATTTCTACAGTAGCAAAAACCTTCACAAGAAAATAACATTTCTACAGTAGCAAAAACCTTCACAAGAAGGTAACATTTCTACAGTAGCAAAAACCTTCACAAGAAAATAACATTTCTACAGTAGCAAAAACCTTCACAAGAAGGTAACATTTCTACAGTAGCAAAAACCTTCACAAGAAAATAACATTTCTACAGTAGCAAAAACCTTCACAAGAAAATAACATTACAAAAACCTTCACAGGAAGGTAACATTTCTACAGTAGCAAAAACCTTCACAAGAAAATAACATTTCTACAGTAGCAAACACCTTCACAAGAAAATAACATTTATACAGTAGCAAAAACCTTCACAAGAAAATAACATTACAAAAACCTTCACAGGAAGGTAACATTTCTACAGTAGCAAAAACCTTCACAAGAAAATAACATTTCTACAGTAGCAAAAACCTTCACAAGAAGGTAACATTTCTACAGTAGCAAAAACCTTCACAAGAAAATAACATTTCTACAGTAGCAAAAACCTTCACAAGAAGGTAACATTTCTACAGTAGCAAAAACCTTCACAAGAAAATAACATTTCTACAGTTGATTTTACAGTACTCTGACAGATTAAAAACTTGACGGAGTTTAAACGTTTTTACAAAGATTAACATAATGTAATTTTTCTTCATTCAAGTGGTTTACAAAATAACAATCTAGTTTTTCCTCAGTTCTTTTATGACTCTAAACCCTAATTAAAATAAACATATCGGAAACAAAATCCAAATCTATCAGGGAAATGGAGTTGACAGTTTATGGTTGTTACCATGGTGATTTGAATATTGTTTGTTTAAATCTATCAAAAGTAGAGAACTTTCCAGACCACGAGGTCTTGTTTCATGTAATGAGGACATGAAGAAGGGGTCTTTACGGTGTAACTCACCCTGATCATTCCCGATTCATTTTTGGATTTTAAACAAATCTGACGGACTTGACCAAATCTGGAGGACCAATTTTTTGGAATCACAGTTTTGGGAGAGATATTCTTTAAAGTCAGAAAGGGCTATTGCAAGAAACTATATAAGATCATTTTTTCAGTTAATATTCATTACTGACAGTTGTGGTATCCCGGAAGACTACCCCGGGGGGCAATGGAGGTAATTAGGGGAAAGTGCCAACCAGCTGTGGAGGCCATATACAAGGAGTACTGTGGCGAGAAGAGAACCGGGAGAGACCGACACAGAGCCGAAGCTAAGAAGAGAACCGGGAGAGACCGACACAGAGCCGAAGCTGAGAAGAGAACCGGGAGAAACCGACACAGAGCCGAAGCTGAGAAGAGAACCGGGAAAAACCGACACAGAGCCGAAGCTGAGAAGAGAACCGGGAGAGACCGACACAGAGCCGAAGCTGAGAAGAGAACCGGGAGAAACCGACACAGAGCCGAAGCTGAGAAGAGAACCGGGAGAAACCGACACAGAGCCGAAGCTGAGAAGAGAACCGGGAGAGACCGACACAGAGCCGAAGCTGAGAAGAGAACCGGGAGAGACCGACACAGAGCCGAAGCTGAGAAGAGAACCGGGAGAGACCGACACAGAGCCGAAGCTGAGAAGAGAACCGGGAGAAACCGACACAGAGCCGAAGCTGAGAAGAGAACCGGGAGAAACCGACACAGAGCCGAAGCTGAGAAGAGAACCGGGAGAGACCGACACAGAACCGAAGCTGAGAAGAGAACCGGGAGAAACCGACACAGAGCCGAAGCTGAGAAGAGAACCGGGAGAGACCGACACAGAGCCGAAGCTGAGAAGAGAACCGGGAGAAACCGACACAGAGCCGAAGCTGAGAAGAGAACCGGGAGAGACCGACACAGAGCCGAAGCTGAGAAGAGAACCGGGAGAGACCGACACAGAACCGAAGCTGAGAAGAGAACCGGGAGAGACCGACACAGAACCGAAGCTGAGAAGAGAACCGGGAGAGACCGACACAGAGCCGAAGCTGAGAAGAGAACCGGGAGAGACCGACACAGAGCCGAAGCTGAGAAGAGAACCGGGAGAAACAGACACAGATGCCGAAGCTGAGAAGAGAACCGGGAGAGACGGACACAGAGCCGAAGCTGAGAAGAGAACCGGGAGAGACCGACACAGAGCCGAAGCTGAGAAGAGAACCGGGAGAAACCGACACAGAACCGAAGCTGAGAAGAGAACCGGGAGAAACCGACACAGAGCCGAAGCTGAGAAGAGAACCGGGAGAGACCGACACAGAGCCGAAGCTGAGAAGAGAACCGGGAGAAACCGACACAGAGCCGAAGCTGAGAAGAGAACCGGGAGAAACCGACACAGAGCCGAAGCTGAGAAGAGAACCGGGAGAGACCGTCACAGAGCCGAAGCTGAGAAGATGGACCGAGTCAAATCTACGTGAATGTCTTTGTTATGTTTGTTTTACGGCCTAGTAAAGTGGTGTTTGCTGACTAAAACCTCTCGGTCTCTGTGTTAATCTCTGCACGCTCAACCCAACACCCCACAGTTTACATAATATCCTTTTACAGTTCATTTTCATTATTGACAGTTTTTTAAATATTTTAAACACTTTTTTGGAGAGTTAGAAATTGGAATCCTTCGCTCCAGAAAAGGTCATTTCTGGGCATACAGCAGAGCCGACATTGAAATGAACAAATATATATATATTTTTGAACATTCCTAAAACAAATCTTTCCCTTTATAAAATGTGCCTAAATGTAATTTTTATGCTCAAATAAATAAACAACAAAATACACTTTTTCCCCGACTATAAAAATGAAGGTTCCTGAAACACAAGGATTGTCCCGACGTTCAAGAATCTACATGCATTACGAGAGTGAAAGTAAAGTACATATTATCAGATGAATTTATATGCCTTAACCCGAGTTTCTCCATATTTGATTTTAGGGGTTCTCTGTTTTCCTTGTAATGTGGTGTCCTTTTCAGTCTGACAAGTGAAAAATGAACCGGATGTCCTACGACAATGAAACAGATATCCTGCACAACTTAAGCCATAGCCTATAGGCCTACAATAGGCAAGAAGGTCAAATAGGCATCAGTTAAAGCCGACGTGTCCCCTTCCTCTCCTATTAAATAGGCGTGGTTTAAAGCACCTTCCTCTCCTATTAAATAGGCGTGGTTTAAAGCACCTTCCTCTCCTATTAAGCAACCAGTATCCCTGCAGCACGGGCATCTGTTATCCTAACAGGTAAAGGATATATGTTTTAGTTGTCACCCTACAGGATCATGTATCGTAACCGTAGGGCTGGAAGGCTTAACACATTTCCTCTCTGAGTTGAGGACATGTCTCTGATCACGCAGCGTTCTGCCCACAGGGCAAGGCACCAACCCTCCTCATCCATCCATCCATCCATCCATCCATCCATCCATCCATCGCTCTGTGCTTCACCTTCAGGACACGAGTCCCCTATTCCCTCCTATATAGTGCACTACTTTTGACTAGGGCCCATAGGGGTCGTGTACTATATAGAGAATAGAGTGCCATTTGGGAAGCACACGGGTTGTAAAAGATGTATAATGCCAAACTCTGGATCAGCTGCCATATAAATGAGAGCAGAGCAAATAAAACGGGAGCTAGAGCCCCTCCAGATGATTTCACTACCTCTTACTGCTGTTTCACAAGAGGATTAATTAAGATGTCATCCCAATTTATAGTATGTCGTGTAAGATACTTTGCATTCCGGTATAACAAATGTAGCAATCAGCCAAGTCAAGACTTCAAATTACTGTCCGGGACTTAATGCGATCGCCGGTTGTAGACATCACGGCTTTTAAAAAAATGCAACTTGCCATTCGGCTGACATACGAATAAATGCTGTCTCCGCGAACATTGCCTTTAATCAATCAATCAATCAATCAATCAATCAAATGTATTTATAAAGCCCTTTTTACATCAGCTGATGTCACAAAGTGCTGTACAGAAACCCAGCCTAAAACCCCAAACAGCAAGCAATGCAGGTGTAGAAGCACGGTGGCTAGGAAAAACTCCCTAGAAAGGCCAGAACCTAGGAAGAAACCTAGAGAGGAACCAGGCTCTGATGGGTGGCCAGTCCTCTTCTGGCTGTGCCGGGTGGAGATTATAACAGTACATGGCCAAGATGTTCAAATGTTCATAAATGACCGGCAGGGTCAAATAATAATAATCACAGTGGTTGTCGAGGGTGCAACAGGTCAGCACCTCAGGAGTAAATGTCAGTTGGCTTTTCATAGCCAGTCATTCAGAGTTAGAGACAGCAGGTGCAATAGAGAGAGAGAGAGAGTCGAAAACAGAAGGGTATGATATTTTGGTATTTCATTAGGATCCCCATTAGCTGTTGCAATAGCAGCAGCTACTCTTCCTGGGATCCAAACAAAACATGAACCATCACATAAAACAGAATATTAATAGACAAGACAGGGGGGTGTCAGGGGGCACTGTGGCCCCATCGGACGATACCCCCATACAGGACCAACCAGGCAGGATATAACACCACCCACTTTGCTAAAGCATAGCCCCCACACAACTAGAGGGATATCAACAGACCACCAACTTACAACCCGGAGACAAGGCTGAGTCTGGCCCACGAAGATCTCCTCCACTGAGCGAGGGTGGAGCAAAACCGGAAAGGAAGATCACGTCAGTGACTCAACCCACTCAAGTGACGCACCCCTCCCAGGGACGGCATGAAAGAGCACCAGTAAGCCAGTGACTCAGCCCCTGTAATAGGGTTAGAGGCAGAGAATCCCAGTGGAGAGAGGGGAACCGGCCAGGCAGAGACAGCAATGGCGGTTTGTCGCTCCAGTACCTTGCTGTTCACCTTCACACCCCTGGGCCAGACTACACTCAATCATAGGACCTAATGAAGAGATCAGTCTTCAATAAAGACTTAAAGGTTGAGACCGAGTCTGCGTCTCTCACATGGGTAGGCAGACCATTCCATAAAAATGGAGCTCTGTAGGAGAAAGCCCTGCCTCCAGCTGTTTGCTTAGAAATTCTAGGGACATTTAGGAGGCCTGCGTCTTGTGACCGTAGCGTACGTGAAGGTATGTACGGCAGAACCAAATCAGAGAGATACAGTTAATGTCGGAAGTTTACATACGCCAAATACTTCTAAACTCAGTTTTTCACAATTCCTGACATTTAATCCTCGTACAAATTCCCTGTCTTAGGTCAGTTAGGATGACCACTTTATTTGAAGAATGTGAAATGTCAGAATAATAGTAGAGAGAATGATTTATTTCAGCTTTTATTTCTTTCATCACATTCCCAGTGGGTCAGAAGTTTACAAACACTCAATTAGTATTTGGTAGCATTGCCCTCAAATTGTTTAACTTGGGTCAAAGGTTTCGGGTAGCCTTCCACAAGCTTCCCACAATAGGTTGGATGAATTTTGGCCCATTCCTCCTGACAGAGCTGGTGTAACCGAGTCAGGTTTGTAGGGCTCCTTGCTCGCACACGCTTTTTCAGTTCTGCCCACACATTTTCTATGGGATTGATGTCAGGGCTTTGTGATGGCCACTCCAATACCTTGACTTTGTTGTCCTTAAGTTGTTTTGCCACAACTTTGGAAGTATGCTTGGGATCATTGTCCATTTGGAAGACCCATTTGCGATCAAGCTTTAACTTCCTGACTGATGTCTTGAGATGTTGCTTCAATATATCCACATAAATTTCCTCCCTCATGATGCCATCTATTTTGTGAAGTGCACCAGTCCCTCTTGCAGCAAAGCACCCCCACAACATGATGCTGCCACCCCCGTGCTTCAAGGTTGGGATGGTGTTCTTCGGCTTGCAAGCATCCCCCTTTTTCCTCCAAACATAGCGATGATCATTATGGCCAAACAGTTCTATTTTTGTTTCATCAGACCAGAGGACAATTCTCCAAAAAGGACAATCTTTGTCCCCATGTGCAGTTGCAAACCATTTGGCTTTTTATAGTGGTTTTGGAGCAGTGGCTTCTTCCTTGCTGAGCAGCCTTTCAGGTTATGTCGATATAGGACTCGTTTTACTGTGGATATAGATACTTTTGTACCTGTTTCCTCCAGCATCTTCACAAGGTCCTTTACTGTTGTTCTGGGATTGATTTGCACTTTTCGCACCAAAGTACGTTCATCTCTAGGAGACAGAACACGTCTCCTTCCTGAGCGGTATGACGGCTGCGTAGTCCCATGGTGTTTATACTTGCGTACTATTGTTTGTACAGATGAACATGGTTCCTTCAGGCATTTGGAAATTGCTCCCAACGATGAACCAGACTTGTGGACATCTACCCTTTTTTCTGAGGTCTTGGCTGGTTTCTCTTGATTTTCCCATGATGTCAAGCAAAGAGGCACTGAGTTTGAAGGTAGGCCTTGAAATACACCCACAGGTACACCTCCAATTGACTAAAATGATGTCAATTAGCCTATCAGAAGCTTCTATAGCCATGACATAATTTTCTGGGATTTTCCAAGCTGTTTAAAGGCACAGTCAACTTAGTGTATTTAAACTTCTGACCCACTGGAATTGTGATACAGTGAATTATAAGTGAAATAATCTGTCTGTAAACAATTGTTGGAAAAATGACTTGAGTCATGCACAAAGTAGATGTCTTAACCGACTTGCCAAAAACTATATTTTGTTAACAAGACATTTGTGGAGTGGTTGGAAAACGAGTTTTAATGACTCCAACCTAAGTGTATGTAAACTTCCGACTTCAAATGTAGGTAGGAGCAAGCCCATGTAATGCTTTGTAGGTTAGCAGTAAAACCTTGAAATCAGCCCTAGCCTTAACAGGAAGCCAGTGTAGAGAGGCTAGCACTGGAGTAATATGATCAAATTTTTTGGTTCTAGTCAGGATTCTAGCAGCCGTATTTAGCACTAACTGAAGTTTATTTAGTGCTTTATCCGGGTAGCCGGAAAGTAGAGCATTGCAGTAGTCGAACCTAGAAGTGACAAAAGCATGGATTATCTTTTCTGCATTGTTTTTGGACAAAAAGCTTTTTAAAAATGTATTGTTGACACACTGCGATCAGATTGAGTTCCCGCGTTAATTTCCCTCTTTTGTTTTTTTAACCTTTACGGTTAAAGTTCATACTAAACTGTGTGTGATAATGACTTGAAGAGTCCATTCCAACAAATACTGTTTGTTTTACTGTACATACAGATTAGGCCTAGCTAAAGTTTAGAAGGCTATAGGTGGTTTCTACACACCCGAATGACTGTTTTCCGTTGATGAGTTATCATCTTTAGTTATAATAAAGTTATATATAATAATTTCTGATGCGCTTTCCTGTATCAGTTGATATCATAATTATATGTTTGGTTCATCGTGAAGCTGCTGTTTTTCTGATGCTGAAATGACCACACACGACAGCGAGGGCAGGTCGGTGCTGTGGGCATGAACTACCTGTGAGGAAAATAAATATGATTTTAATAAATTCTTGATTGCGTAAATACTAGAGATGCTAACTTTAATGTTTCTTATTGTGCAGCAGCTATGGTATATTAGGTCAGTCTTCATGTGTAATTGACAATAGTTAGGTGTGTTTTTCACCATTCCAGATCAGACATCCCCTCTGTCCCCCTCTCTTTCTCCCTCCCTATCTCTTCTGTTTTCATAATAGACAGCAGCAACAATTTATTTTGTTTTTTAAAAAGGGTCTTTAGAGTGTTCTTGACAATATGTGATTCACTCGAAGCCAAAACATGTCCAAACGACTGTAGTGTCCTTAGATGTTCTTCTGATGGCAGTAGAAGACTTCCTGTTTGGAGCTTTAGAACACCGTGTTAACCGATTACATCGTATCGTCATGGAAACAAAACATCAGGTTTTATGTTTAATTAAACAGTAATCTCAGGTTTTTATGTCTAATTAAACAGTAATCTCAGGTTTTATGTTTAATTAAACAGTAAACTCAGGTTTTATGTTTAGTTAAACAGTAATCTCAGGTTTTATGTCTAATTAAACAGTAATCTCAGGTTTTATGTTTAGTTAAACAGTAATCTCAGGTTTTATGTTTAGTTAAACAGTAATCTCAGGTTTTTATGTCTAATTAGCAGTAAACTCAGGTTTTATGTCTAATTAAACACTAATCTCAGGTTTTGTCTAATAAAACAGTAATCTCAGGTTTTATACCTAACTAAACTAGTATACCTAACTAAATAGTATTCTCGGGGGGAAATGACACTTTTGTGTCTCCTCATGGCAGAATTATGAATATGTCAAACAAAATATCTGTAAATGAATCATGAAAATACCAGAAATCAAGTGATGCGTTTCTGGTTGAAGGAAGGCATTGTTGAAGTCTGCTAGTGGAAAAGTGTAGAAGAGGTAATTTTACAAACTGCTTGATAAAGTTCCAGTGATCCTTACCTGTGCATTCAGGTGTGTATAATTCAGGTGTGTTAGAATGTCTGCATGGGCGAGGTGCAGAGGATGAATCACCCGAGAGGTGTTCTAGTTAGCGTTCCATTTTGGGAAGGTAAGCCAACGCCCGAGGAAGAGAATATGGGCTGAACTTCAATCCAATTATACTAAAATAGCATCTAACTGATGAACTGGCAGCTTTCAGTCTCCCTTCCTTCTGACAATAATCAGAGATTTTACATTTTCTACACGCATGTAGCAGAAAGACAAGCTACATACAGTACCAGTCAAAAGTTTGGACACACCAATTAATAAAAAAAAAAAACTTGGGACGCAGATTAGCTGTTTTGAATTTCCAGGGAACAGAGTTGTGGACATCTGTTTTACGTTCAGCCAGACCTTTCAACTGCAGAGACCGTCACTTTCCTAGTGATCCCAACTGAGATCAAATCAAATCAAATTTATTTATAAAGCCCTTCTTACATCAGCTGATATCTCAAAGTGCTGTACAGAAACCCAGCCTAAAACCCCAAACAGCAAGCAATGCAGGTGTAGAAGCACGGTGGCTAGGGAAAAACTCCCTAGAAAGGCCAAAACCTAGGAAGAAACCTAGAGAGGAACCAGGTTATGAGGGGTGGCCAGCCCTCTTCTGGCTGTGCCGGGTGGAGATTATAACAGAACATGGCCAAGATGTTCAAATGTTCATAAATGACAAGCGTGGTCAAATAATAATAATCACAGTGGTTGTCGAGGGTGCAGCAAGTCAGCACCTCAGGAGTAAATGTCAGTTGGCTTTTCATAGCCGATCATTAAGAGTATCTCTACCGCTCCTGCTTTCTCTAGAGAGTTGAAAACAGCAGGTCTGGGACAGGTAGCACGTCCGGTGGACAGGTCAGGGTTCCATAGCCGCAGGCAGAACAGTTGAAACTGGAGCAGCAGCACGGCCAGGTGGACTGGGGATAGCAAGGAGTCAATAGGCAAGGTAGTCCTGAGGCATGGTCCTAGGGCTCATTCATGGAGTTTTCTTTATTTTGACTATTTTCTACATTGTAGAATAATAGTGAAGACATCAAAACTATGTAATAACACATATGGAATCATGTAGTAACCAAAAAAGTGTTGAACAAATCTAAATATATTTTATATTTGAGATTCATCAAAGTAGCCACCCTATGCTTTGATGACAGCTGTGCACACTCTTGGCATTCTCTCAACCAGCTTCATGAGGAAGTCACCTGGAATGCATTTCAAATAACAGGTGTGCCACGTTAAAAGTTAATTTATGGAATTTCTTTCCTTCTTAATGCGTTTTGGCCAATCAGTTGTGTTGTGACAAGGTAGAGGTGATATACAGAAGATAGCCCTACAGAATAGAAAGGAGATTATGTAGAAAAAACATATATTGAGAAACAAACATTCTGAGCCAGAGCTAGAGGTAGTTTTTGTGTTGCAAAAAAGCTACATTGGGCTTTACGGGTTGCCAAACAGACATAGGGCCACATTCATATATTGATAGAGATAGTTTCCCTTCAAGTTCTGCAAATATGTAAAATATTTATATATAACCAAAAACCTCAAGAGTAACTTTGATGTCCTAGCAAGCTAAGAACATTAATGTCACGAACGTTGTCAGGGAAATGACCGGACCAAGGTGCAGCGTGGCAAAGCGTACATTTGTATTTATTATAAATGTCGCCAACAAAACAAGAAACAACAAAAGACAACATCCCACAACTAAGGTGGAAAAACAGGCTGCCGAAGTATGATTTCCATTCAGAGACAACGATAGACAGCTGCCTCTGATTGAGAACCACACCCGGCCAAAACATAGAAACAGAAAACATAGAAATAAAGAAACTAGAATGCTCACCCTAGTCACACCCTGGCCTAACCAACATAGAGAATAAAAGCCTCTCTATGGCCAGGGCGTGACAATTAACTTGCTAGTAAAAAGTAAGAAAGGAGATTCTCTCCAAGTTAAACCAGGAAAGACAACTAAAATATTACCAAAACCTACAAAATAATTAATCCTAATCAAAAATATATGTTTTTGATAGGAAACTAATACAATTCGGGTAGACGAAGTTGATAAATGTTGCTATTTCAGACAAAATATGACTTAATTTTACATACTGTATATACCGTAAGACAATACACATGTCAATGAATTGTTTTCTTACCACACATTTCTTACCAATAATCAGAGTCAAAACTATTCTTCTTTATCCCTCATTTGAATCCATGCTTTGGTCTCGCAGTGTTAAGAAAGGGATTTGAGATCAGCCTCGTTCTCTGCTGTACAGTTGAACGTAGCACAACCAACTGTTCAGAACACCGGGGCTACTGGGTAATAGTCAAACTCACCTTTGGTTATATATGAGAAGCCACAAATCTGGGAGGAGGAACGGTGAGGTAAAGGTGACAACTCTTCAAAGGTGAGAGGATTCTTCTCCATTCTAAGAGGTCAACCACCAGTCTTATGGCTGTAGAGTGCGTCCCAAATGGCACCCTATTCCCTATATAGTGCACTACTTTAGACCAGAGCCCTATTCCCTATATAGAGCACTACTTTAGACCAGAGCCCTATTCCCTATATAGTGCACTACTTTAGACCAGAGCCCTATTCCCTATATAGTGCACTACTTTAGACCAGAGCCCTATTCCCTATATAGAGCACTACTTTAGACCAGAGCCCTATTCCCTATATAGTGCACTACTTTAGACCAGAGCCCTATTCCCTATATAGTGCACTACTTTAGACCGGGGACCATTCAAAACTAGTGCACAACATAGAAGGTGGTTCCTCTTTTCCGTTCGCTGCAGCGACTGGAACGAGCTGCACCCCCCCCCCACCCCCACCCCCACTTAAACTGGACAGTTTTTATCTCAAGCTCTTCATTCAAAGACTCCATCTTGGACTCTTACTGACAGTTGTGGCTGATTCGTGTGATGTATTGTTGTCTCTAACCTTCTTGACCTTTGTGCTGTTGTCTGTGCCCAATAATATTTGTACCATGTTGTGCTGCTGCCATGTGGTTGTCATGTGTTTCTGCCTTGCTATGTTGTTGTCTTAGGTCTCTCTGTATGTAGCGTTGTGTTGTCTCTCTTGTTGTGATGTGTGTTTTGTCCTATATTTCTATTTCATTTTTAATCCCAGCCCCCGTCCCCGCAGGAGGCCTTTTGCCTTTTGGTAGGCCGTCATTGCCTCGTTAAATTAAAAAATATTTAAAAATAAATTAATAAAGGGTATATAACACTCTGAGCAGAGCTGCTATTTAGGATGCTAACACTCTGAGCAGAGCTGCCATTTAGGATGCTAACACTCTGAGCAGAGCTGCCATTTAGGATGCTAACACTCTGAGCAGAGCTGCCATTTAGGATGCTAACACTATGAGCAGAGCTGCCATTTAGGATGCTAACACTCTGAGCAGAGCTGCCATTTAGGATGCTAACACTCTGAGCAGAGCTGCTATTTAGGATGCTAACACTCTGAGCAGAGCTGCCATTTAGGATGCTAACACTCTGAGCAGAGCTGCTATTTAGGATGCTAACACTCTGAGCAGAGCTGCTATTTAGGATGCTAACACTCTGAGCAGAGCTGCTATTTAGGATGCTAACACTCTGAGCAGAGCTGCCATTTAGGATGTTAAAACTCTGAGCAGAGCTGCTATTTAGGATGCTAACACTCTGAGCAGAGCTGCTATTTAGGATGCTAACACTCTGAGCAGAGCTGCTATTTAGGATGCTAACACTCTGAGCAGAGCTGCCATTTAGGATGCTAACACTCTGAGCAGAGCTGCTATTTAGGATGCTAACACTCTGAGCAGAGCTGCTATTTAGGATGCTAACACTCCTGAGCACAGCTGCTATTTAGGATGCTAACACTCTGAGCAGAGCTGCTATTTAGGATGCTAACACTCTGAGCAGAGCTGCCATTTAGGATGCTAACACTCTGAGCAGAGCTGCTATTTAGGATGCTAACACTCTGAGCAGAGCTGCCATTTAGGATGCTAACACTCTGAGCAGAGCTGCCATTTAGGATGCTAACACTCTGAGCAGAGCTGCCATTTAGGATGCTAACACCATGAGCAGAGCTGCCATTTAGGATGCTAACACCATGAGCAGAGCTGCTATTTAGGATGCTAACACTCTGAGCAGAGCTACTATTTAGGATGCTAACACCCTGAGCAGAGCTGCTATTTAGGATGCTAACACTCTGAGCAGAGCTGCCATTTAGGATGCTAACACTGAGCAGAGCTGCCATTTAGGATGCTAACACTGAGCAGAGCTGCCATTTAGGATGCTAACACTCTGAGCAGAGCTGCCATTTAGGATGCTAACACTGAGCAGAGCTGCCATTTAGAATGCTAACACTCTGAGCAGAGCTGCCATTTAGAATGCTAACACCCTGAGCAGAGCTGCCATTTAGGATGCTAACACTATGAGCAGAGGTGCCATTTAGGATGCTAACACTATGAGCAGAGCTGCCATTTAGGATGCTAACACTATGAGCAGAGGTGCCATTTAGGATGCTAACACTCTGAGCAGAGCTGCCATTTAGGATGCTAACACTATGAGCAGAGCTGCCATTTAGGATGCTAACACTCTGAGCAGAGCTGCCATTTAGGATGCTAACACTCTGAGCAGAGCTGCCATTTAGGATGCTAACACCATGAGCAGAGCTGCCATTTAGGATGCTAACACCATGAGCAGAGCTGCCATTTAGGATGCTAACACCATGAGCAGAGCTGCCATTTAGGATGCTAACACCATGAGTAGAGCTGCCATTTAGGATGCTAACACTCTGAGCAAAGCTGCCATTTAGGATGCTAACACTCTGAGCAAAGCCGCCATTTAGGATGCTAACACTATGAGCAGAGCTGCCATTTAGGATGCTAACACTGAGCAGAGCTGCCATTTAGGATGCTAACACCATGAGCAGAGCTGCCATTTAGGATGCTAACACCATGAGCAGAGCTGCCATTTAGGATGCTAACACCATGAGCAGAGCTGCCATTGAGGATGCTAACACTGAGCAGAGCTGCCATTTAGGATGCTAACACCATGAGCAGAGCTGCCATTTAGGATGCTAACACCATGAGCAGAGCTGCCATTTAGGATGCTAACACTGAGCAGAGCTGCCATTTAGGATGCTAACACCATGAGCAGAGCTGCCATTTAGGATGCTAACACCATGAGCAGAGCTGCCATTTAGGATGCTAACACTGAGCAGAGCTGCCATTTAGGATGCTAACACTCTGAGCAGAGCTGCCATTTAGGATGCTAACACTCTGAGCAGAGCTGCCATTTAGGATGCTAACACTATGAGCAGAGCTGCCATTTAGGATGCTAACACTCTGAGCAGAGCTGCCATTTAGGATGCTAACACCATGAGCGGAGCTGCCATTTAGGATGCTAACACTCTGAGCAGAGCTGCTATTTAGGATGCTAACACTCTGAGCAGAGCTGCTATTTAGGATGCTAACACTCTGAGCAGAGCTGCTATTTAGGATGCTAACACTCTGAGCAGAGCTGCCATTTAGGATGTTAAAACTCTGAGCAGAGCTGCTATTTAGGATGCTAACACTCTGAGCAGAGCTGCTATTTAGGATGCTAACACTCTGAGCAGAGCTGCTATTTAGGATGCTAACACTCTGAGCAGAGCTGCCATTTAGGATGCTAACACTCTGAGCAGAGCTGCTATTTAGGATGCTAACACTCTGAGCAGAGCTGCTATTTAGGATGCTAACACTCTGAGCAGAGCTGCTATTTAGGATGCTAACACTCCTGAGCACAGCTGCTATTTAGGATGCTAACACTCTGAGCAGAGCTGCTATTTAGGATGCTAACACTCTGAGCAGAGCTGCTATTTAGGATGCTAACACTCTGAGCAGAGCTGCCATTTAGGATGCTAACACTCTGAGCAGAGCTGCTATTTAGGATGCTAACACTCTGAGCAGAGCTGCCATTTAGGATGCTAACACTCTGAGCAGAGCTGCCATTTAGGATGCTAACACTCTGAGCAGAGCTGCCATTTAGGATGCTAACACCATGAGCAGAGCTGCCATTTAGGATGCTAACACCATGAGCAGAGCTGCTATTTAGGATGCTAACACTCTGAGCAGAGCTGCTATTTAGGATGCTAACACTGAGCAGAGCTGCCATTTAGGATGCTAACACTGAGCAGAGCTGCCATTTAGGATGCTAACACTGAGCAGAGCTGCCATTTAGAATGCTAACACTCTGAGCAGAGCTGCCATTTAGAATGCTAACACCCTGAGCAGAGCTGCCATTTAGGATGCTAACACTATGAGCAGAGGTGCCATTTAGGATGCTAACACTATGAGCAGAGCTGCCATTTGGGATGCTAACACTATGAGCAGAGGTGCCATTTAGGATGCTAACACTCTGAGCAGAGCTGCCATTTAGGATGCTAACACTATGAGCAGAGCTGCCATTTAGGATGCTAACACTCTGAGCAGAGCTGCCATTTAGGATGCTAACACTCTGAGCAGAGCTGCCATTTAGGATGTTAAAACTCTGAGCAGAGCTGCTATTTAGGATGCTAACACTCTGAGCAGAGCTGCTATTTAGGATGCTAACACTCTGAGCAGAGCTGCTATTTAGGATGCTAACACTCTGAGCAGAGCTGCCATTTAGGATGCTAACACTCTGAGCAGAGCTGCTATTTAGGATGCTAACACTCTGAGCAGAGCTGCTATTTAGGATGCTAACACTCTGAGCAGAGCTGCTATTTAGGATGCTAACACTCCTGAGCACAGCTGCCATTTAGGATGCTAACACTCTGAGCAGAGCTGCTATTTAGGATGCTAACACTCTGAGCAGAGCTGCTATTTAGGATGCTAACACTCTGAGCAGAGCTGCCATTTAGGATGCTAACACTCTGAGCAGAGCTGCTATTTAGGATGCTAACACTCTGAGCAGAGCTGCCATTTAGGATGCTAACACTCTGAGCAGAGCTGCCATTTAGGATGCTAACACTCTGAGCAGAGCTGCCATTTAGGATGCTAACACCATGAGCAGAGCTGCCATTTAGGATGCTAACACCATGAGCAGAGCTGCTATTTAGGATGCTAACACTCTGAGCAGAGCTGCTATTTAGGATGCTAACACTGAGCAGAGCTGCCATTTAGGATGCTAACACTGAGCAGAGCTGCCATTTAGGATGCTAACACTGAGCAGAGCTGCCATTTAGGATGCTAACACTCTGAGCAGAGCTGCCATTTAGGATGCTAACACTCTGAGCAGAGCTGCCATTTAGGATGCTAACACTGAGCAGAGCTGCCATTTAGAATGCTAACACTCTGAGCAGAGCTGCCATTTAGAATGCTAACACCCTGAGCAGAGCTGCCATTTAGGATGCTAACACTATGAGCAGAGGTGCCATTTAGGATGCTAACACTCTGAGCAGAGCTGCTATTTAGGATGCTAACACTCTGAGCAGAGCTGCCATTTAGGATGCTAACACTCTGAGCAGAGCTGCTATTTAGGATGCTAACACTCTGAGCAGAGCTGCTATTTAGGATGCTAACACTCTGAGCAGAGCTGCTATTTAGGATGCTAACACTCCTGAGCACAGCTGCCATTTAGGATGCTAACACTCTGAGCAGAGCTGCTATTTAGGATGCTAACACTCTGAGCAGAGCTGCTATTTAGGATGCTAACACTCTGAGCAGAGCTGCCATTTAGGATGCTAACACTCTGAGCAGAGCTGCTATTTAGGATGCTAACACTCTGAGCAGAGCTGCCATTTAGGATGCTAACACTCTGAGCAGAGCTGCCATTTAGGATGCTAACACTCTGAGCAGAGCTGCCATTTAGGATGCTAACACCATGAGCAGAGCTGCCATTTAGGATGCTAACACCATGAGCAGAGCTGCTATTTAGGATGCTAACACTCTGAGCAGAGCTGCTATTTAGGATGCTAACACTGAGCAGAGCTGCCATTTAGGATGCTAACATTTACATTTACATTTAAGTCATTTAGCAGACGCTCTTATCCAGAGCGACTTACAAATTGGTGCATTCACCTAATGACATCCAGTGGAACAGCCACTTTACAATAGTGCATCTACATCTTTTAAGGGGGGGGGGGGGGGGCAGAAGGATTGCTTTATCCTATCCTAGGTATTCCTTGAAGAGGTGGGGTTTCAGGTGTCTCCGGAAGGTGGTGATTGACTCCGCTGTCCTGGCGTCGTGAGGGAGTTTGTTCCACCATTGGGGTGCCAGAGCAGCGAACAGTTTTGATTGGGCTGAGCGGGAACTGTACTTCCTCAGTGGTAGGGAGGCGAGCAGGCCAGAGGTGGATGAACGCAGTGCCCTTGTTTGGGTGTAGGGCCTGATCAGAGCCTGAAGGTACTGAGGTGCCGTTCCCCTCACAGCTCCGTAGGCAAGCACCATGGTCTTGTAGCGGATGCGAGCTTCAACTGGAAGCCAGTGGAGAGAGCGGAGGAGCGGGGTGACGTGAGAGAACTTGGGAAGGTTGAACACCAGACGGGCTGCGGCGTTCTGGATGAGTTGTAGGGGTTTGATGGCACAGGCAGGGAGCCCAGCCAACAGCGAGTTGCAGTAATCCAGACGGGAGATGACAAGTGCCTGGATTAGGACCTGCGCCGCTTCCTGTGTGAGGCAGGGTCGTACTCTGCGGATGTTGTAGAGCATGAACCTACAGGAACGGGCCACCGCCTTGATGTTAGTTGAGAACGACAGGGTGTTGTCCAGGATCACGCCAAGGTTCTTAGCGCTCTGGGAGGAGGACACAATGGAGTTGTCAACCGTGATGGCGAGATCATGGAACGGGCAGTCCTTCCCCGGGAGGAAGAGCAGCTCCGTCTTGCCGAGGTTCAGCTTGAGGTGGTGATCCGTCATCCACACTGATATGTCTGCCAGACATGCAGAGATGCGATTCGCCACCTGGTCATCAGAAGGGGGAAAGGAGAAGATTAGTTGTGTGTCGTCTGCATAGCAATGATAGGAGAGACCATGTGAGGTTATGACAGAGCCAAGTGACTTGGTGTATAGCGAGAATAGGAGAGGGCCTAGAACAGAGCCCTGGGGGACACCAGTGGTGAGAGCGCGTGGTGAGGAGACAGATTCTCGCCACGCCACCTGGTAGGAGCGACCTGTCAGGTAGGACGCAATCCAAGCGTGGGCCGCGCCGGAGATGCCCAACTCGGAGAGGGTGGAGAGGAGGATCTGATGGTTCACAGTATCGAAGGCAGCCGATAGGTCTAGAAGGATGAGAGCAGAGGAAAGAGAGTTAGCTTTAGCAGTGCGGAGCGCCTCCGTGATACAGAGAAGAGCAGTCTCAGTTGAGTGACTAGTCTTGAAACCTGACTGATTTGGATCAAGAAGGTCATTCTGAGAGAGATAGCAGGAGAGCTGGCCAAGGACGGCACGTTCAAGAGTTTTGGAGAGAAAAGAAAGAAGGGATACTGGTCTGTAGTTGTTGACATCGGAGGGATCGAGTGTAGGTTTTTTCAGAAGGGGTGCAACTCTCGCTCTCTTGAAGACGGAAGGGACGTAGCCAGCGGTCAGGGATGAGTTGATGAGCGAGGTGAGGTAAGGGAGAAGGTCTCCGGAAATGGTCTGGAGAAGAGAGGAGGGGATAGGGTCAAGCGGGCAGGTTGTTGGGCGGCCGGCCGTCACAAGACGCGAGATTTCATCTGGAGAGAGGGGAGAGAAAGAGGTCAAAGCACAGGGTAGGGCAGTGTGAGCAGAACCAGCGGTGTCGTTTGACTTAGCAAACGAGGATCGGATGTCGTCGACCTTCTTTTCAAAATGGTTGACGAAGTCGTCTGCAGAGAGGGAGGAGGGGGGGGGGAGGGGGAGGAGGATTCAGGAGGGAGGAGAAGGTGGCAAAGAGCTTCCTAGGGTTAGAGGCAGATGCTTGGAATTTAGAGTGGTAGAAAGTGGCTTTAGCAGCAGAGACAGAAGAGGAAAATGTAGAGAGGAGGGAGTGAAAGGATGCCAGGTCCGCAGGGAGGCGAGTTTTCCTCCATTTCCGCTCGGCTGCCCGGAGCCCTGTTCTGTGAGCTCGCAATGAGTCGTCGAGCCACGGAGCGGGAGGGGAGGACCGAGCCGGCCTGGAGGATAGGGGACATAGAGAGTCAAAGGATGCAGAAAGGGAGGAGAGGAGGGTTGAGGAGGCAGAATCAGGAGATAGGTTGGAGAAGGTTTGGGCAGAGGGAAGAGATGATAGGATGGAAGAGGAGAGAGTAGCGGGGGAGAGAGAGCGAAGGTTGGGACGGCGCGATACCATCCGAGTAGGGGCAGTGTGGGAAGTGTTGGACGAGAGCGAGAGGGAAAAGGATACAAGGTAGTGGTCGGAGACTTGGAGGGGAGTTGCAATGAGGTTAGTGGAAGAACAGCATCTAGTAAAGATGAGGTCAAGCGTATTGCCTGCCTTGTGAGTAGGGGGGGAAGGTGAGAGGGTGAGGTCAAAAGAGGAGAGGAGTGGAAAGAAGGAGGCAGAGAGGAATGAGTCAAAGGTAGACATGGGGAGGTTAAAGTCACCCAGAACTGTGAGAGGTGAGCCGTCCTCAGGAAAGGAGCTTATCAAGGCATCAAGCTCATTGATGAACTCTCCAAGGGAACCTGGAGGGCGATAAATGATAAGGATGTTAAGCTTGAAAGGGCTGGTAACTGTGACAGCATGGAATTCAAAGGAGGCGATAGACAGATGGGTAAGGGGAGAAAGAGAGAATGACCACTTGGGAGAGATGAGGATCCCGGTGCCACCACCCCGCTGACCAGAAGCTCTCGGGGTGTGCGAGAACACGTGGGCAGACGAAGAGAGAGCAGTAGGAGTAGCAGTGTTATCTGTGGTGAGCCATGTTTCCGTCAGTGCCAAGAAGTCGAGGGACTGGAGGGAGGCATAGGCTGAGATGAGCTCTGCCTTGTTGGCCGCGGATCGGCAGTTCCAGAGGCTACCGGAGACCTGGAACTCCACGTGGGTCGTGCGGGCTGGGACCACCAGGTTAGGGTGGGCGCGGCCACGCGGTGTGAGGCGTTTGTATGGTCTGTGCAGAGAGGAGAGAACAGGGATAGACAGACACATATTTGACAGGCTACAGAAGAGGCTACGCTAAAGCAAAGGAGATTAGAATGACAAGTGGGCTACACGTCTCGAATGTTCAGAAAGTTAAGCTTACGTAGCAAAAAATCAATAAAATTACAAATCTTATTGACTAAAATGATATAGTACTGCTGGCTGGTGAAGTAGCCTGGCTAGCAGTAGCTGCGTTGTTGAAAGTGAAGCTGGCTAGGTGACCTCGACAGTTTCTCTAAATTTCTCTAAACTACACAATTATCATGGATACAAGGACAGCAAAGACAACTAGCTAACACTACGCTAATCAAGTCGTTCCGTTGTAATGTAAGTTTCTACAGTGCTGCTATTCGGTAGAAGTTGGCTAGCTAGCAGTGTTAGCTAGCAGTGTTGGCTAGGTAGGAGGACAGCAGCGCGGCAGGCGAAACTAGCTGGCTAGCTAACCGATAATTACTCAAAGTTACACAATTATCTTAGATACAAAGCTAGCAAAGAAAACTATGTAGCTAGCTAACACTACACAAAACAAGTCGTTCCGTTGTATTGTAATCGTTTCTACAATGCTCTTCGGTGGCAAGCTGGCTAGCTAGCAGTGATGGCTACGTTGCGTTAATTTCGAACGAAAATAGCTCGCTAGCGAACCTCAATAACGACGCAATTATGTTTGATAAAAGACGGCTATGTAGCTAGCTAAGATCAAACAAATCAAACCGTTGTACTGTAATGAAAATGAAAATCAGACCGTTGTACTATAATGAAATGTAATGAAAAGTTATACTACTATTCGGTAGACGGTGGACGTTAGCTAGCTGCTGGGCAGATAGCAGTGGACAACGAGACGACGAAATACGATAATTACGCAGTTATCTTTGATACACAGACGGCTATGTAGCTAGTTAAGAAGAAATTGCTAAGGTTGGACAAATTAAATCGTTGTACTATAATGAAATGTAATGAAAAGTTATAAAAGTTATACTACCTGCAGAGCGAATGCAGAGCGAATGCAAATGCGACCGCTCGCCCCAAACCGGATGTCAAAAAAAAAAAAAAAAAATAAAAAAAAAAAAAAAAAAAAAAAAAAAAAAAAAACACTGAGCAGAGCTGCCATTTAGGATGCTAACACTGAGCAGAGCTGCCATTTAGGATGCTAACACTCTGAGCAGAGCTGCCATTTAGGATGCTAACACTCTGAGCAGAGCTGCCATTTAGGATGCTAACACTGAGCAGAGCTGCCATTTAGAATGCTAACACTCTGAGCAGAGCTGCCATTTAGAATGCTAACACCCTGAGCAGAGCTGCCATTTAGGATGCTAACACTATGAGCAGAGGTGCCATTTAGGATGCTAACACTATGAGCAGAGCTGCCATTTAGGATGCTAACACTATGAGCAGAGGTGCCATTTAGGATGCTAACACTCTGAGCAGAGCTGCCATTTAGGATGCTAACACTATGAGCAGAGCTGCCATTTAGGATGCTAACACTCTGAGCAGAGCTGCCATTTAGGATGCTAACACTCTGAGCAGAGCTGCCATTTAGGATGCTAACACCATGAGCAGAGCTGCCATTTAGGATGCTAACACCATGAGCAGAGCTGCCATTTAGGATGCTAACACCATGAGCAGAGCTGCCATTTAGGATGCTAACACCATGAGCAGAGCTGCCATTTAGGATGCTAACACCATGAGCAGAGCTGCCATTTAGGATGCTAACACTCTGAGCAAAGCTGCCATTTAGGATGCTAACACTCTGAGCAAAGCTGCCATTTAGGATGCTAACACTCTGAGCAAAGCTGCCATTTAGGATGCTAACACTATGAGCAGAGCTGCCATTTAGGATGCTAACACTGAGCAGAGCTGCCATTTAGGATGCTAACACCATGAGCAGAGCTGCCATTTAGGATGCTAACACCATGAGCAGAGCTGCCATTTAGGATGCTAACACCATGAGCAGAGCTGCCATTTAGGATGCTAACACCATGAGCAGAGCTGCCATTTAGGATGCTAACACCATGAGCAGAGCTGCCATTTAGGATGCTAACACTCTGAGCAAAGCTGCCATTTAGGATGCTAACACTCTGAGCAAAGCTGCCATTTAGGATGCTAACACTATGAGCAGAGCTGCCATTTAGGATGCTAACACTGAGCAGAGCTGCCATTTAGGATGCTAACACCATGAGCAGAGCTGCCATTTAGGATGCTAACACCATGAGCAGAGCTGCCATTTAGGATGCTAACACCATGAGCAGAGCTGCCATTTAGGATGCTAACACTGAGCAGAGCTGCCATTTAGGATGCTAACACCATGAGCAGAGCTGCCATTTAGGATGCTAACACCATGAGCAGAGCTGCCATTTAGGATGCTAACACTGAGCAGAGCTGCCATTTAGGATGCTAACACCATGAGCAGAGCTGCCATTTAGGATGCTAACACTCTGAGCAGAGCTGCCATTTAGGATGCTAACACCATGAGCAGAGCTGCCATTTAGGATGCTAACACTCTGAGCAGAGCTGCCATTTAGGATGCTAACACCATGAGCGGAGCTGCCATTTAGGATGCTAACACTCTGAGCAGAGCTGCCATTTAGGATGCTAACACCATGAGCAGAGCTGCCATTTAGGATGCTAACACTCTGAGTGGAGCTGCCATTTAGGATGCTAACACTCTGAGCAGAGCTGCCTTGGATCAGTGGTATGGTCGGGGGCGTCAGAGTAACATAAGACACATTCTTGGAGACACTAGCGATCCTGGTTTGGCACGCAGCTCTGCGTATCCATCCCAGGAACACCTACAGAGCTAGTCATAGCCCCTAGACTAGAGAGATACACCCCCCCCCCCCCCCCCCCCACACACACACACAGTTTGCATCCACACAAAGATAGATAGTATGTCGGTTAGGATGGTGAGCTGTTTTTCACGGGTCATGTTATCTCCAGCGTCCATGTAAATTTTTCTCCCATCCATCTGCATGCCTTGCCTGTTTGTTCGGTAAAAATGCTGCGTCTGTCCATGGAATGCTGGTTGCCAACCAACAAGACTTGTCCAGAAACATTTATTATATTCTATGACCCTGTCTGTGATCCTCTCCCTGGCCTGTCTGTCTGTGACCCTCTCCCTGGCCTGTCTGTCTGTGACCCTCTCCCTGGCCTGTCTGTCTGTCTGTGACCCTCTCCCTGGCCTGTCTGTCTGTGAGTCTCTCCCTGGCCTGTCTGTCTGTGACCCTCTCCCTGGCCTGTCTGTCTGTCTGTGACCCTCTCCCTGGCCTGTCTGTCTGTGACCCTCTCCCTGGCCTGTCTGTGACCCTCTCCTTGGCCTGTCTGTCTGTGACCCTCTCCCTGGCCTGTCTGTCTGTGACCCTCTCCCTGGCCTGTCTGTCTGTGACTCTCTCCCTGGCCTGTCTGTCTGTGACCCTCTCCCTGGCCTGTCTGTCTGTGACCCTCTCCCTGGCCTGTCTGTCTGTCTGTGACCCTCTCCCTGGCCTGTCTGTCTGTGACCCTCTCCCTGGCCTGTCTGTCTGTGACCCTCTCCCTGGCCTGTCTGTCTGTCTGTGACCCTCTCCCTGGCCTGTCTGTCTGTCTGTGACCCTCTCCCTGGCCTATCTGTCTGTGACCCTCTCCCTGGCCTGTCTGTCTGTGACCCTCTCCCTGGCCTGTCTGTCTGTGACCCTCTCCCTGGCCTGTCTGTCTGTGACCCTCTCCCTGGCCTGTCTGTCTGTGACCCTCTCCCTGGCCTGTCTGTCTGTGACCCTCTCCTTGGCCTGTCTGTCTGTGAGTCTCTCCCTGGCCTGTCTGTGACCCTCTCCCTGGCCTGTCTGTGACCCTCTCCTTGGCCTGTCTGTCTGTGACCCTCTCCCTGGCCTGTCTGTCTGTGACCCTCTCCCTGGCCTGTCTGTCTGTGACCCTCTCCCTGGCCTGTCTGTCTGTGATCCTCTCCCTGGCCTGTCTGTCTGTGATCCTCTCCCTGGCCTGTCTGTCTGTGACCCTCTCCCTGGCCTGTCTGTCTGTGACTCTCTCCCTGGCCTGTCTGTCTGTGACCCTCTCCCTGGCCTGTCTGTCTGTGAGTCTCTCCCTGGCCTGTCTGTGACCCTCTCCCTGGCCTGTCTGTGACCCTCTCCTTGGCCTGTCTGTCTGTGACCCTCTCCTTGGCCTGTCTGTCTGTGAGTCTCTCCCTGGCCTGTCTGTGACCCTCTCCCTGGCCTGTCTGTGACCCTCTCCTTGGCCTGTCTGTCTGTGACCCTCTCCCTGGCCTGTCTGTCTGTGACCCTCTCCCTGGCCTGTCTATGACCCTCTCCCTGGCCTGTCTATGACCCTCTCCCTGGCCTGTCTATGACCCTCTCCCTGGCCTGTCTATGTTCCTCTCCCTGGCCTGTCTATGACCCTCTCCCTGGCCTGTCTGTGACCCTCTCCCTGGCCTCTCTACCCCTCTCTCCTTATTCCATCTGTCGCCCATAAAAAGCTGTGTGTTAAGTTTGGTTTAAATGTGAAGATGGCGCCGTACTGCGTGGCTCTGACCCAACTTTGCTATTTTGTGATTTTTTTGGCGATAATCTTGACTTCTTTTCACTAAATATCACTTGTTATAAACCGACGAGATCTTTTAAACATCAGATCAGCAGTTAAAGACCTTCAATTCTGTCTTCAACTTCGACTGCCCTGGGCTCTTTGTGTAATTCCGACCCAATTTGTCCGGCTATTCAAGAGGAAACGGTGCTGAAAAAAAGAGGCAGAAAAGGGGCAACCCTGGCGAGAACCGGCCAACTCCTCCCTTCATTCTATTGGCCAGTCACTTGATAATAAATGGATTTGCTACCAACGGGACCCTCGTAACTACAATATTCTCTGCTACTCTGAAACATGTGACTATTCTGAAACATGTGACTATTCTGAAACATGTGACTATTAAAACTTTCCCTAACCAGAAACTGTGGCATTCACGTTAAACTGAAAGCGCTTTCCACCGCATCTAATCATGGCAAGGAGACTGGGAATATGGCCGAATACAAACAGTGTAGTTATTCCCTCCGTAAGGCAATCAAACAAGCAATTTAACGGCTCAAACACGAGACGTATGTGGCAGGGTCTACAGACAATCACTGACTACAAACAGAAAACCAGCACCTGAGTCGCGGACTTCAACGTCTTGCTTCCAGACAAACTAAACACCTTCTTCGCCCACTTTGAGGGTAATACAGTGCCACCGACACGGCCCGCTAACAAGGACTGCAGTCCCCCCCTCTCCTTCTCCGTGACCGATGTAAGACGTTTATACGTGTTAACCCTCGCAAGGCTGCTGGCACAGACTGCATCGCTAGCCACGTCCTCAGAGCATGTGCAGACCAGCTGCCTGGTGTGTTTACGGACATATTCAATCTCTCCCTATCCTAGTCTGCTGTCCCCACTTGCTTCAAGATGGCCACCATTGTTCCTGTACCAAAGAAAGCAAAGGTAACTGAACTAAATGACTATCGCCCCGTAGCACTCACTTCTGTCATCATGAAGTGCTTTGAGAGACTAGTCAAGGATCATATCACCTCCACCCTAATTGTCACCCTAGACCCACTTCAGTTTGCACACCGCCCCAACAGGTCCACAGACGACATAATCGTCATCACACTCCACACTGCCCTAACCCATCTGGACAAGAGGAATACCTACGTCAGAATGCTGTTCATTGACTACAGCTCAGCATTCAACACCATAATAGCCTCCAAACTCATCATCAAGCTTGAGGCCCTGGGTCTCAACCCCTCCCTGTACAACTGGGTCCTGGACTTCCTGACGGGCCGCCCCCCCCCCCAGGTGGTGAAGGTAGGAAACAACACCTCCACTGATCCTGAACCCTGGGGCCCCACAAGGGGAAATTCTCAGCCCTCTCCTGTACTCCCTGTTCACCTACGACTGCCAGGCCAAGCACGCCTCCAACCCAATCATCAGGTTTGCAGACAACACAGCAGTAGTGGGCTTGATTACCAACAACGACGAGACAGCCTACAGGTAGGAGGTGAGGGCTCTGGGAGTGGTGTCAGGAAAATAACCTCTCACTCAATGTCAACAAAAAAGAGACAATCGTGGACTTCAGGAAACAGCAAAGGGAGCACGCCCCCTATCCACATCGCAGAGACAGCAGTGGATAAGGTGGACAGTTTTAAGTTCCTTTGCGTACACATCACGGACAAACTGAAATGGTCCACCCAGACAGACAGCGTTGTGAAGAAGGCACAACAGCGCCTCTTCAACCTCAGGAGGCTGAAGAAAATGTGGCTTGTCATCAAAAACCTTCACTAACTATTACAGATGCACAATCGAGAGCATGTATCACCGCCCGGTACGACAACTGCCCACAACCGCAGGGCTACCCAGAGGGTGGTGCCGTCTGCACAACGCATCATTGGCGGCAAACTACCGGCCCTATAGGACACCTACACCACCCGATGTCACAGGAAGGCCATAAAGATCATCAAGGACATCAACCACCCGGAGCCACTGCCTGTTCACGACAACAACCACCCACTGCCTGTTCACGACAACAACCACCCGGAGCCACTGCCTGTTCACGACAACAACCACCCACTGCCTGTTCACGACAACAACCACCCACTGCCTGTTCACGACAACAACCACCCACTGCCTGTTCACGACAACAACCACCCACTGCCTGTTCACGACAACAACCACCCACTGCCTGTTCACGACAACAACCACCCACTGCCTGTTCACGACAACAACCACCCACTTCCTGTTCACGACAACAACCACCCACTGCCTGTTCACGACAACAACCACCCACTGCCTGTTCACGACAACAACCACCCACTGCCTGTTCACGACAACAACCACCCACTGCATGTTCACGATAACAACCACCCGGAGCCACTGCCTGTTCACGATAACAACCACCCGGAGCCACTGCCTGTTCACGACAACAACCACCCGGAGCCACTGCCTGTTCACGACAACAACCACCCACTGCCTGTTCACGACAACAACCACCCACTGCCTGTTCACGACAACAACCACCCACTGCCTGTTCACGACAACAACCACCCACTGCCTGTTCACGATAACAACCACCCGGAGCCACTGCCTGTTCACGATAACAACCACCCGGAGCCACTGCCTGTTCACGACAACAACCACCCGGAGCCACTGCCTGTTCACGACAACAACCACCCACTGCCTGTTCACGACAACAACCACCCACTGCCTGTTCACGACAACAACCACCCACTGCCTGTTCACGACAACAACCACCCACTGCATGTTCACAACAACAACCACCCACTGCCTGTTCACGACAACAACCACCCACTGCCTGTTCACGACATCAACCACCCACTGCCTGTTCACGACAACAACCACCCACTGCCTGTTCACGACAACAACCACCCGGAGCCACTGCCTGTTCACGACAACAACCACCCGGAGCCACTGCCTGTTCACGACAACAACCACCCACTGCCTGTTCACGACAACAACCACCCGGAGCCACTGCCTGTTCACGACAACAACCACCCACTGAATGTTCACGACAACAACCACCCACTGCCTGTTCACGACAACAACCACCTGGAGCCACTTCCTGTTCACGACAACAACCACCCGGAGCCACTTCCTGTTCACGACAACAACCACCCACTGCCTGTTCACGACAACAACCACCCACTTCCTGTTCACGACAACAACCACCCACTGCCTGTTCACGATAACAACCACCCGGAGCCACTGCCTGTTCACGATAACAACCACCCGGAGCCACTGCCTGTTCACGACAACAACCACCCGGACCCACTGCCTGTTCACGACAACAACCACCCACTGCCTGTTCACGACAACAACCACCCACTGCCTGTTCACGACAACAACCACCTGGAGCCACTGCCTGTTCACGACAACAACCACCCACTTCCTGTTCACGACAACAACCACCCACTGCCTGTTCACGACAACAACCACCCACTTCCTGTTCACGACAACAACCACCCACTTCCTGTTCACGACAACAACCACCCACTGCCTGTTCAAGACAACAACCACCCACTGCCTGTTCACGACAACAACCACCCACTTCCTGTTCACGACAACAACCACCCACTGCCTGTTCACGACAACAACCACCCACTGCCTGTTCACGACAACAACCACCCACTGCCTGTTCACGACAACAACCACCCACTGCCTGTTCACGACAACAACCACCCGGAGCCACTGCCTGTTCAAGACAACAACCACCCACTGCCTGTTCAAGACAACAACCACCCACTGCCTGTTCACGACAACAACCACCCACTTCCTGTTCACGACAACAACCACCCACTTCCTGTTCACGACAACAACCACCCACTGCCTGTTCACGACAACAACCACCCACTTCCTGTTCACGACAACAACCACCCACTGCCTGTTCACGACAACAACCACCCGGAGCCACTGCCTGTTCACGACAACAACCACCCACTGCCTGTTCACGACAACAACCACCCACTGCCTGTTCACGACAACAACCACCCACTGCCTGTTCACGATAACAACCACCCACTGCCTGTTCACGATAACAACCACCCGGAGCCACTGCCTGTTCACGACAACAACCACCCACTGCCTGTTCACGACAACAACCACCCGGAGCCACTGCCTGTTCACGACAACAACCACCCGGAGCCACTGCCTGTTCACGACAACAACCACCCAATGCCTGTTCACGACAACAACCACCCACTTCTTGTTCACGACAACAACCACCCGGAGCCACTGCCTGTTCACGACAACAACCACCCACTGCCTGTTCACGACAACAACCACCCACTGCCTGTTCACGACAACAACCACCCACTGCCTGTTCACGACATCAACCACCCACTGCCTGTTCACGACAACAACCACCCACTTCCTGTTCACGACAACAACCACCCACTGCCTGTTCACGACAACAACCACCCGGAGCCACTTCCTGTTCACGATAACAACCACCCACTGCCTGTTCACGACAACAACCACCCACTGCCTGTTCACGACAACAACCACCCACTGCCTGTTAACGACAACAACCACCCGGACCCACTGCCTGTTCACGACAACAACCACCCACTGCCTGTTCACGACAACAACCACCCACTTCCTGTTCACGATAACAACCACCCGGAGCCACTGCCTGTTCACGACAACAACCACCCACTGCCTGTTCACGACATCAACCACCCGGAGCCACTGCCTGTTCACGACAACAACCACCCACTGCCTGTTCACGACAACAACCACCCACTTCCTGTTCACGACAACAACCACCCACTGCCTGTTCACGACAACAACCACCCACTTCCTGTTCACGACAACAACCACCCACTGCCTGTTCACGACAACAACCACCCACTGCCTGTTCACGACAACAACCACCCGGAGCCACTTCCTGTTCACGACAACAACCACCCACTTCCTGTTCACGACAACAACCACCCACTGCCTGTTCACGACAACAACCACCCGGAGCCACTTCCTGTTCACGACAACAACCACCTGGAGCCACTTCCTGTTCACGACAACAAGAAAGGCCTTTCACTGTACTAGTGCACCTGACACTGAAAACTTGAAACGTGTGTATGTGTATGTTGTGTGTGTGTGAGAGAATGTCTGCGGGCCAGAAGAAGATATCTCTCAGATGATGATAGAGATGTTGTTATTTATACCTCCTCCTCCTCCTCCTCCTCCCACCCCCTCTCCCTCCCCTCTCCCTCCTCCTCCTCCTCCTCCTCCTCCTCCCGCCCCCTCTCCCTCCTCCCCCCCTCTCCCTCCTCCTCCCTCTTCCCCCCCTCTCCCTCCTCCTCCTCCTTCCCCCCCTCTCCCTCTCCCTCCTCCCCCTTCCCCCCCTCTCCCTCCTCCTCCTCCTTCCCCCCCTCTCCCTCCTCCTCCTCCCCCCTCTTCCTCCTCCTCCCTCTTCTCCCTCCCCCCCCCCCCCCCCCCAGGCATGCAGCGCTGTGTCTGAAGCAGCAGAGTGATCTGAACTCTGAGGGAAACAAGACACTTGGAGGTTTACATTCCAAATGGAACCCTATTCCCTACATAGTGCACTACTTTAGACCAGAGCCCTATGGCACCCTATTCCCTACATAGTGCACTACTTTAGTCCAGAGCCCTATGGCACCCTATTCCCTACATAGTGCACTACTTTAGTCCAGAGCCCTATGGCACCCTATTCCCTACATAGTGCACTACTTTAGACCAGAGCACCTTATGGGATTCCCAATGGCTTCTGGTCAAAAGTAGTGCACTATAGAGAGAATAAGGTAGCATTTTGGGACACAGATTTGGAGAACCTCCGACCTCTCCTCCTCCCCCTCCTCTTCCTCCCCCTCAGTTTTGGAGAACCTCCGACCTCTCCTCCTCCCCCTCCTCTTCCTCCCCCTCAGATTTGGAGAACCTCCGACCTCTCCTCCTCCCCCTCCTCTTCCTCCCCCTCAGATTTGGAGAACCTCCGACCTCTCCGACCTCTCCTCCTCCCTCTCCTCTTCCTCCCCCTCAGATTTGGAGAACCTCCGACCTCTCCTCCTCCTCTTCCTCCCCCTCAGATTTGGAGAACCTAAGACCTTTCCTCCTCCTCCTCCTCTTCCTCCCCCTCAGATTTGGAGAACCTCCGACCTCTCCGACCTCTCCTCCTCCCTCTCCTCTTCCTCCCCCTCAGATTTGGAGAACCCTCGACCTCTCCGACCTCTCCTGTCCTCCAGATATGTAGGATGTCAGAGAGCTGACAGAACACACCCTAGATTCTTCCCGTGGAAAACATTAGCGATGTAGAAAATGTCAGACATGTTCAACTTGTTTATTATGGATGTGATTCCTGTGTGAACTAGCCACTGGTGCTATTTGCTTTTTTATTTATTTTTACAAACAAGATAAACGTTCTACCCACAGACATGAATTATAACTCCACATGAATCTAAATGGCACCGGCTGCAGGGGAAGTCCAGCGTTTTGATACAGCCTTGAAGAGTGGATGTCTTTTGATAAACAGTAGCAGCTGTATCATTGTTTCTGAATATAACCTCATGTTGGTGACAGACAGGAAAGTGTAAACATGAAATCAATTAACATATACTGTATATAGGCCTCTCATTTCTTGATTAGATTACTCCCAGTGGAGAAAGGGGTTGTAATGTTGTCTGTCCTGTGGGGTATAGTGAAGGAGAAGGGGATTTATAATGTTGTCTGTCCTGTGGGGTATAGTGAAGGAGAAGGGGATTTATAATGTTGTCTGTCCTGTGGGGTATAGTGAAGGAGAAGGGGATTATAATGGTGTCTGTCCTGTGGGGTATAGTGAAGGAGAAGGGGATTTATAATGTTGTCTGTCCTGTGGGGTATAGTGAAGGAGAAGGGGTTGTAATGTTGTCTGTCCTGTGGGGTATAGTGAAGGAGAAGGGGATTTATAATGTTGTCTGTCCTGTGGGGTATAGTGAAGGAGAAGGGGTTGTAATGTTGTCTGTCCTGTGGGGTATAGTGAAGGAGAAGGGGTTGTAATGTTGTCTGTCCTGTGGGGTATAGTGAAGGAGAAGGGGATTTATAATGTTGTCTGTCCTGGGGGGTATAGTGAAGGAGAAGGGGATGTTGTCTGTCCTGTGGGGTATAGTGAAGGAGAAGGGGTTGTAATGTTGTCTGTCCTGTGGGGTATAGTGAAGGAGAAGGGGATTTATAATGTTGTCTGTCCTGTGGGGTAGAGTGAAGGAGAAGGGGATGTTGTCTGTCCTGTGGGGTATAGTGAAGGAGAAGGGGATTTATAATGTTGTCTGTCCTGTGGGGTATAGTGAAGGAGAAGAGGATTTATAATGTTGTCTGTCCTGGGGGGTATAGTGAAGGAGAAGGGGATTTATAATGTTGTCTGTCCTGTGGGGTATAGTGAAGGAGAAGAGGATTTATAATGTTGTCTGTCCTGTGGGGTATAGTGAAGGAGAAGGGGATTTATAATGTTGTCTGTCCTGTGGGGTATAGTGAAGGAGAAGGGGATTTATAATGTTGTCTGTCCTGTGGGGTATAGTGAAGGAGAAGGGGATTTATAACGTTGTCTGTCCTGTGGGGTATAGTGAAGGAGAAGGGGATGTTGTCTGTCCTGTGGGGTATAGTGAAGGAGAAGGGGATGTTGTCTGTCCTGTGGGGTATAGTGAAGGAGAAGGGGATTTATAATGTTGTCTGTCCTGTGGGGTATAGTGAAGGAGAAGAGGATTTATAATGTTGTCTGTCCTGGGGGGTATAGTGAAGGAGAAGGGGATTTATAATGTTGTCTGTCCTGTGGGGTATAGTGAAGGAGAAGGGGGTTTATAATGTTGTCTGTCCTGTGGGGTATAGTGAAGGAGAAGGGGATGTTGTCTGTCCTGTGGGGTATAGTGAAGGAGAAGGGGATTTATAATGTTGTCTGTCCTGTGGGGTATAGTGAAGGAGAAGAGGATTTATAATGTTGTCTGTCCTGGGGGGTATAGTGAAGGAGAAGGGGATTTATAATGTTGTCTGTCCTGTGGGGTATAGTGAAGGAGAAGAGGATTTATAATGTTGTCTGTCCTGGGGGGTATAGTGAAGGAGAAGGGGATTTATAATGTTGTCTGTCCTGTGGGGTATAGTGAAGGAGAAGGGGATTTATAATGTTGTCTGTCCTGTGGGGTATAGTGAAGGAGAAGGGGATGTTGTCTGTCCTGTGGGGTATAGTGAAGGAGAAGGGGATGTCTGTCCTGGGGGGTATAGTGAAGGAGAAGGGGATTTATAATGTTGTCTGTCCTGTGGGGTATAGTGAAGGAGAAGGGGATTTATAATGTTGTCTGTCCTGTGGGGTATAGTGAAGGAGAAGGGGATTTATAATGTTGTCTGTCCTGTGGGGTATAGTGAAGGAGAAGGGGATTTATAATGTTGTCTGTCCTGTGGGGTATAGTGAAGGAGAAGGGGATGTTGTCTGTCCTGTGGGGTATAGTGAAGGAGAAGTGGATTTATAATGTTGTCTGTCCTGTGGGGTATAGTGAAGGAGAAGGGGATTTATAATGTTGTCTGTCCTGTGGGGTATAGTGAAGGAGAAGGGGATTTATAATGTTGTCTGTTCTGTGGGGTATAGTGAAGGAGAAGGGGTTGTAATGTTGTCTGTCCTGTGGGGTATAGTGAAGGAGAAGGGGATGTTGTCTGTCCTGTGGGGTATAGTGAAGGAGAAGGGGATTTATAATGTTGTCTGTCCTGTGGGGTATAGTGAAGGAGAAGGGGATTTATAATGTTGTCTGTCCTGTGGGGTATAGTGAAGGAGAAGGGGATGTAATGTTGTCTGTCCTGTGGGGTATAGTGAAGGAGAAGGGGATGTTGTCTGTCCTGTGGGGTATAGTGAAGGAGAAGGGGATTTATAATGGTGTCTGTCCTGTGGGGTATAGTGAAGGAGAAGGGGATGTTGTCTGTCCTGTGGGGTATAGTGAAGGAGAAGGGGATTTATAATGTTGTCTGTCCTGTGGGGTATAGTGAAGGAGAAGGGGATTATAATGGTGTCTGTCCTGTGGGGTATAGTGAAGGAGAAGGGGATGTTGTCTGTCCTGTGGGGTATAGTGAAGGAGAAGGGGATTTATAATGTTGTCTGTCCTGTGGGGTATAGTGAAGGAGAAGGGGATTTATAATGTTGTCTGTCCTGTGGGGTATAGTGAAGGAGAAGGGGATGTTGTCTGTCCTGTGGGGTATAGTGAAGGAGAAGGGGATTTATAATGTTGTCTGTCCTGTGGGGTATAGTGAAGGAGAAGGGGTTGTAATGTTGTCTGTCCTGTGGGGTATAGTGAAGGAGAAGGGGATTTATAATGTTGTCTGTCCTGTGGGGTATAGTGAAGGAGAAGGGGATTTATAATGGTGTCTGTCCTGTGGGGTATAGTGAAGGAGAAGGGGATGTTGTCTGTCCTGTGGGGTATAGTGAAGGAGAAGGGGATGTTGTCTGTCCTGTGGGGTATAGTGAAGGAGAAGGGGGTTTATAATGTTGTCTGTCCTGTGGGGTATAGTGAAGGAGAAGGGGATGTTGTCTGTCCTGTGGGGTATAGTGAAGGAGAAGGGGATTTATAATGTTGTCTGTCCTGTGGGGTATAGTGAAGGAGAAGGGGATTTATAATGTTGTCTGTCCTGTGGGGTATAGTGAAGGAGAAGGGGTTGTAATGTTGTCTGTCCTGTGGGGTATAGTGAAGGAGAAGGGGATTTATAATGTTGTCTGTCCTGTGGGGTATAGTGAAGGAGAAGGGGATGTTGTCTGTCCTGTGGGGTATAGTGAAGGAGAAGGGGATTTATAATGTTGTCTGTCCTGTGGGGTATAGTGAAGGAGAAGGGGATTTATAATGGTGTCTGTCCTGTGGGGTATAGTGAAGGAGAAGGGGATTTATAATGTTGTCTGTCCTGTGGGGTATAGTGAAGGAGAAGGGGTTGTAATGTTGTCTGTCCTGTGGGGTATAGTGAAGGAGAAGGGGATTTATAATGTTGTCTGTCCTGTGGGGTATCGTGAAGGAGAAGGGGATTTATAATGGTGTCTGTCCTGTGGGGTATAGTGAAGGAGAAGGGGATGTTGTCTGTCCTGTGGGGTATAGTGAAGGAGAAGGGGATTTATAATGTTGTCTGTCCTGTGGGGTATAGTGAAGGAGAAGGGGATTTATAATGTTGTCTGTCCTGTGGGGTATAGTGAAGGAGAAGGGGATGTAATGTTGTCTGTCCTGTGGGGTATAGTGAAGGAGAAGGGGATTTATAATGTTGTCTGTCCTGTGGGGTATAGTGAAGGAGAAGGGGATTTATAATGTTGTCTGTCCTGTGGGGTATAGTGAAGGAGAAGGGGATTTATAATGGTGTCTGTCCTGTGGGGTATAGTGAAGGAGAAGGGGATGTTGTCTGTCCTGTGGGGTATAGTGAAGGAGAAGGGGATTTATAATGTTGTCTGTCCTGTGGGGTATAGTGAAGGAGAAGGGGATTTATAATGGTGTCTGTCCTGTGGGGTATAGTGAAGGAGAAGGGGATGTTGTCTGTCCTGTGGGGTATAGTGAAGGAGAAGGGGTTGTTGTCTGTCCTGTGGGGTATAGTGAAGGAGAAGGGGATGTTGTCTGTCCTGTGGGGTATAGTGAAGGAGAAGGGGATTTATAATGTTGTCTGTCCTGTGGGGTATAGTGAAGGAGAAGGGGATTTATAATGTTGTCTGTCCTGTGGGGTATAGTGAAGGAGAAGGGGATTTATAATGTTGTCTGTCCTGTGGGGTATAGTGAAGGAGAAGGGGATGTTGTCTGTCCTGTGGGGTATAGTGAAGGAGAAGGGGTTGTAATGTTGTCTGTCCTGTGGGGTATAGTGAAGGAGAAGGGGATTTATAATGTTGTCTGTCCTGTGGGGTATAGTGAAGGAGAAGGGGATTTATAATGTTGTCTGTCCTGTGGGGTATAGTGAAGGAGAAGGGGATTTATAATGTTGTCTGTCCTGTGGGGTATAGTGAAGGAGAAGGGGTTGTAATGTTGTCTGTCCTGTGGGGTATAGTGAAGGAGAAGGGGATTTATAATGTTGTCTGTCCTGTGGGGTATAGTGAAGGAGAAGGGGATGTTGTCTGTCCTGTGGGGTATAGTGAAGGAGAAGGGGATGGTGTCTGTCCTGTGGGGTATAGTGAAGGAGAAGGGGATTTATAATGTTGTCTGTCCTGTGGGGTATAGTGAAGGAGAAGGGGATTTATAATGTTGTCTGTCCTGTGGGGTATAGTGAAGGAGAAGGGGATGTTGTCTGTCCTGTGGGGTATAGTGAAGGAGAAGGGGATGTTGTCTGTCCTGTGGGGTATAGTGAAGGAGAAGGGGATTTATAATGTTGTCTGTCCTGTGGGGTATAGTGAAGGAGAAGGGAATTTATAATGTTGTCTGTCCTGTGGGGTATAGTGAAGGAGAAGGGGATTTATAATGTTGTCTGTCCTGTGGGGTATAGTGAAGGAGAAGGGGTTGTAATGTTGTCTGTCCTGTGGGGTATAGTGAAGGAGAAGGGGGTTGTAATGTTGTCTGTCCTGTGGGGTATAGTGAAGGAGAAGGGGATGTCTGTCCTGTGGGGTATAGTGAAGGAGAAGGGGATGTAATGTTGTCTGTCCTGTGGGGTATAGTGAAGGAGAAGGGGATTGTCTGTCCTGTGGGGTATAGTGAAGGAGAAGGGGATGTAATGTTGTCTGTCCTGTGGGGTATAGTGAAGGAGAAGGGGATGTTGTCTGTCCTGTGGGGTATAGTGAAGGAGAAGGGGATTTATAATGTTGTCTGTCCTGTGGGGTATAGTGAAGGAGAAGGGGATGTTGTCTGTCCTGTGGGGTATAGTGAAGGAGAAGGGGATTTATAATGTCTGTCCTGTGGGGTATAGTGAAGGAGAAGGGGATTTATAATGTTGTCTGTCCTGTGGGGTATAGTGAAGGAGAAGGGGATTTATAATGTTGTCTGTCCTGTGGGGTATAGTGAAGGAGAAGGGGATTTATAATGGTGTCTGTCCTGTGGGGTATAGTGAAGGAGAAGGGGATGTTGTCTGTCCTGTGGGGTATAGTGAAGGAGAAGGGGATTTATAATGTTGTCTGTCCTGTGGGGTATAGTGAAGGAGAAGGGGATTTATAATGGTGTCTGTCCTGTGGGGTATAGTGAAGGAGAAGGGGATTTATAATGTTGTCTGTCCTGTGGGGTATAGTGAAGGAGAAGGGGATGTAATGTTGTCTGTCCTGTGGGGTATAGTGAAGGAGAAGGGGATGTTGTCTGTCCTGTGGGGTATAGTGAAGGAGAAGGGGATTTATAATGTTGTCTGTCCTGTGGGGTATAGTGAAGGAGAAGGGGATGTTGTCTGTCCTGTGGGGTATAGTGAAGGAGAAGGGGATTTATAATGTTGTCTGTCCTGTGGGGTATAGTGAAGGAGAAGGGGTTGTAATGTTGTCTGTCCTGTGGGGTATAGTGAAGGAGAAGGGGATGTTGTCTGTCCTGTGGGGTATAGTGAAGGAGAAGGGGATTTATAATGTTGTCTGTCCTGTGGGGTATAGTGAAGGAGAAGGGGATGTTGTCTGTCCTGTGGGGTATAGTGAAGGAGAATGGTTGTAATGTTGTCTGTCCTGGGGGGTATAGTGAAGGAGAAGGGGATGTTGTCTGTCCTGTGGGGTATAGTGAAGGAGAAGGGGATGTTGTCTGTCCTGTGGGGTATAGTGAAGGAGAAGGGGTTGTAATGTTGTCTGTCCTGTGGGGTATAGTGAAGGAGAAGGGGATTTATAATGGTGTCTGTCCTGTGGGGTATAGTGAAGGAGAAGGGGATGTTGTCTGTCCTGTGGGGTATAGTGAAGGAGAAGGGGATTATAATGGTGTCTGTCCTGTGGGGTATAGTGAAGGAGAAGGGGATTTATAATGTTGTCTGTCCTGTGGGGTATAGTGAAGGAGAAGGGGATGTTGTCTGTCCTGTGGGGTATAGTGAAGGAGAAGGGGATTTATAATGTTGTCTGTCCTGTGGGGTATAGTGAAGGAGAAGGGGATGTTGTCTGTCCTGTGGGGTATAGTGAAGGAGAAGGGGTTGTTGTCTGTCCTGTGGGGTATAGTGAAGGAGAAGGGGTTGTAATGTTGTCTGTCCTGTGGGGTATAGTGAAGGAGAAGGGGATTTATAATGGTGTCTGTCCTGTGGGGTATAGTGAAGGAGAAGGGGATGTTGTCTGTCCTGTGGGGTATAGTGAAGGAGAAGGGGATTTATAATGTTGTCTGTCCTGTGGGGTATAGTGAAGGAGAAGGGGATTTATAATGTTGTCTGTCCTGTGGGGTATAGTGAAGGAGAAGGGCATGTTGTCTGTCCTGTGGGGTATAGTGAAGGAGAAGGGGATTTATAATGTTGTCTGTCCTGTGGGGTATAGTGAAGGAGAAGGGGTTGTAATGTTGTCTGTCCTGTGGGGTATAGTGAAGGAGAAGGGGATTTATAATGTTGTCTGTCCTGTGGGGTATAGTGAAGGAGAAGGGGATTTATAATGTTGTCTGTCCTGTGGGGTATAGTGAAGGAGAAGGGGATTTATAATGTTGTCTGTCCTGTGGGGTATAGTGAAGGAGAAGGGGTTGTTGTCTGTCCTGTGGGGTATAGTGAAGGAGAAGGGGATGTTGTCTGTCCTGTGGGGTATAGTGAAGGAGAAGGGGATGTTGTCTGTCCTGTGGGGTATAGTGAAGGAGAAGGGGATTTATAATGTTGTCTGTCCTGTGGGGTATAGTGAAGGAGAAGGGGATTTATAATGTTGTCTGTCCTGTGGGGTATAGTGAAGGAGAAGGGGATTTATAATGTTGTCTGTCCTGTGGGGTATAGTGAAGGAGAAGGGGATGTTGTCTGTCCTGTGGGGTATAGTGAAGGAGAAGGGGATTTATAATGTTGTCTGTCCTGTGGGGTATAGTGAAGGAGAAGGGGTTGTAATGTTGTCTGTCCTGTGGGGTATAGTGAAGGAGAAGGGGATTTATAATGTTGTCTGTCCTGTGGTGTATAGTGAAGGAGAAGGGGTTGTTGTCTGTCCTGTGGGGTATAGTGAAGGAGAAGGGGATGTTGTCTGTCCTGTGGGGTATAGTGAAGGAGAAGGGGATTTATAATGTTGTCTGTCCTGTGGGGTATAGTGAAGGAGAAGGGGATTTATAATGTTGTCTGTCCTGTGGGGTATAGTGAAGGAGAAGGGGATTTATAATGTTGTCTGTCCTGTGGGGTATAGTGAAGGAGAAGGGGATTTATAATTTTGTCTGTCCTGTGGGGTATAGTGAAGGAGAAGGGGATGTTGTCTGTCCTGTGGGGTATAGTGAAGGAGAAGGGGATTTATAATGTTGTCTGTCCTGTGAGGTATAGTGAAGGAGAAGGGGATTTATAATGGTGTCTGTCCTGTGGGGTATAGTGAAGGAGAAGGGGATGTTGTCTGTCCTGTGGGGTATAGTGAAGGAGAAGGGGATGGTGTCTGTCCTGTGGGGTATAGTGAAGGAGAAGGGGATGTTGTCTGTCCTGTGGGGTATAGTGAAGGAGAAGGGGATTTATAATGTTGTCTGTCCTGTGGGGTATAGTGAAGGAGAAGGGGATGTTGTCTGTCCTGTGGGGTATAGTGAAGGAGAAGGGGATTTATAATGTTGTCTGTCCTGTGGGGTATAGTGAAGGAGAAGGGGTTGTAATGTTGTCTGTCCTGTGGGGTATAGTGAAGGAGAAGGGGATTTATAATGTTGTCTGTCCTGTGGGGTATAGTGAAGGAGAAGGGGATTTATAATGGTGTCTGTCCTGTGGGGTATAGTGAAGGAGAAGGGGATGTTGTCTGTCCTGTGGGGTATAGTGAAGGAGAAGGGGATGTTGTCTGTCCTGTGGGGTATAGTGAAGGAGAAGGGGGTTTATAATGTTGTCTGTCCTGTGGGGTATAGTGAAGGAGAAGGGGATGTTGTCTGTCCTGTGGGGTATAGTGAAGGAGAAGGGGATTTATAATGTTGTCTGTCCTGTGGGGTATAGTGAAGGAGAAGGGGATTTATAATGTTGTCTGTCCTGTGGGGTATAGTGAAGGAGAAGGGGTTGTAATGTTGTCTGTCCTGTGGGGTATAGTGAAGGAGAAGGGGATTTATAATGTTGTCTGTCCTGTGGGGTATAGTGAAGGAGAAGGGGATGTTGTCTGTCCTGTGGGGTATAGTGAAGGAGAAGGGGATTTATAATGTTGTCTGTCCTGTGGGGTATAGTGAAGGAGAAGGGGATTTATAATGGTGTCTGTCCTGTGGGGTATAGTGAAGGAGAAGGGGATTTATAATGTTGTCTGTCCTGTGGGGTATAGTGAAGGAGAAGGGGTTGTAATGTTGTCTGTCCTGTGGGGTATAGTGAAGGAGAAGGGGATTTATAATGTTGTCTGTCCTGTGGGGTATAGTGAAGGAGAAGGGGATTTATAATGGTGTCTGTCCTGTGGGGTATAGTTAAGGAGAAGGGGATGTTGTCTGTCCTGTGGGGTATAGTGAAGGAGAAGGGGATTTATAATGTTGTCTGTACTGTGGGGTATAGTGAAGGAGAAGGGGATTTATAATGTTGTCTGTCCTGTGGGGTATAGTGAAGGAGAAGGGGTTGTAATGTTGTCTGTCCTGTGGGGTATAGTGAAGGAGAAGGGGATTTATAATGTTGTCTGTCTTGTGGGGTATAGTGAAGGAGAAGGGGATTTATAATGTTGTCTGTCCTGTGGGGTATAGTGAAGGAGAAGGGGATTTATAATGGTGTCTGTCCTGTGGGGTATAGTGAAGGAGAAGGGGATGTTGTCTGTCCTGTGGGGTATAGTGAAGGAGAAGGGGATTTATAATGTTGTCTGTCCTGTGGGGTATAGTGAAGGAGAAGGGGATTTATAATGGTGTCTGTCCTGTGGGGTATAGTGAAGGAGAAGGGGATGTTGTCTGTCCTGTGGGGTATAGTGAAGGAGAAGGGGTTGTTGTCTGTCCTGTGGGGTATAGTGAAGGAGAAGGGGATGTTGTCTGTCCTGTGGGGTATAGTGAAGGAGAAGGGGATTTATAATGTTGTCTGTCCTGTGGGGTATAGTGAAGGAGAAGGGGATTTATAATGTTGTCTGTCCTGTGGGGTATAGTGAAGGAGAAGGGGATTTATAATGTTGTCTGTCCTGTGGGGTATAGTGAAGGAGAAGGGGTTGTAATGTTGTCTGTCCTGTGGGGTATAGTGAAGGAGAAGGGGTTGTAATGTTGTCTGTCCTGTGGGGTATAGTGAAGGAGAAGGGGATTTATAATGTTGTCTGTCCTGTGGGGTATAGTGAAGGAGAAGGGGATTTATAATGTTGTCTGTCCTGTGGGGTATAGTGAAGGAGAAGGGGTTGTAATGTTGTCTGTCCTGTGGGGTATAGTGAAGGAGAAGGGGATTTATAATGTTGTCTGTCCTGTGGGGTATAGTGAAGGAGAAGGGGATTTATAATGTTGTCTGTCCTGTGGGGTATAGTGAAGGAGAAGGGGATTTATAATGTTGTCTGTCCTGTGGGGTATAGTGAAGGAGAAGGGGATGTTGTCTGTCCTGTGGGGTATAGTGAAGGAGAAGGGGATGGTGTCTGTCCTGTGGGGTATAGTGAAGGAGAAGGGGATTTATAATGTTGTCTGTCCTGTGGGGTATAGTGAAGGAGAAGGGGATGTTGTCTGTCCTGTGGGGTATAGTGAAGGAGAAGGGGATGTTGTCTGTCCTGTGGGGTATAGTGAAGGAGAAGGGGATGTTGTCTGTCCTGTGGGGTATAGTGAAGGAGAAGGGGATTTATAATGTTGTCTGTTCTGTGGGGTATAGTGAAGGAGAAGGGGATTTATAATGTTGTCTGTCCTGTGGGGTATAGTGAAGGAGAAGGGGATTTATAATGTTGTCTGTCCTGTGGGGTATAGTGAAGGAGAAGGGGGTTGTAATGTTGTCTGTCCTGTGGGGTATAGTGAAGGAGAAGGGGGTTGTAATGTTGTCTGTCCTGTGGGGTATAGTGAAGGAGAAGGGGATTTATAATGTTGTCTGTCCTGTGGGGTATAGTGAAGGAGAAGGGGATGTCTGTCCTGTGGGGTATAGTGAAGGAGAAGGGGATGTAATGTTGTCTGTCCTGTGAGGTATAGTGAAGGAGAAGGGGATGTCTGTCCTGTGGGGTATAGTGAAGGAGAAGGGGTTGTTGTCTGTCCTGTGGGGTATAGTGAAGGAGAAGGGGTTGTAATGTTGTCTGTCCTGTGGGGTATAGTGAAGGAGAAGGGGATTTATAATGGTGTCTGTCCTGTGGGGTATAGTGAAGGAGAAGGGGATGTTGTCTGTCCTGTGGGGTATAGTGAAGGAGAAGGGGATTTATAATGTTGTCTGTCCTGTGGGGTATAGTGAAGGAGAAGGGGATTTATAATGTTGTCTGTCCTGTGGGGTATAGTGAAGGAGAAGGGCATGTTGTCTGTCCTGTGGGGTATAGTGAAGGAGAAGGGGATTTATAATGTTGTCTGTCCTGTGGGGTATAGTGAAGGAGAAGGGGTTGTAATGTTGTCTGTCCTGTGGGGTATAGTGAAGGAGAAGGGGATTTATAATGTTGTCTGTCCTGTGGGGTATAGTGAAGGAGAAGGGGATTTATAATGTTGTCTGTCCTGTGGGGTATAGTGAAGGAGAAGGGGATTTATAATGTTGTCTGTCCTGTGGGGTATAGTGAAGGAGAAGGGGTTGTTGTCTGTCCTGTGGGGTATAGTGAAGGAGAAGGGGATGTTGTCTGTCCTGTGGGGTATAGTGAAGGAGAAGGGGATGTTGTCTGTCCTGTGGGGTATAGTGAAGGAGAAGGGGATTTATAATGTTGTCTGTCCTGTGGGGTATAGTGAAGGAGAAGGGGATTTATAATGTTGTCTGTCCTGTGGGGTATAGTGAAGGAGAAGGGGATTTATAATGTTGTCTGTCCTGTGGGGTATAGTGAAGGAGAAGGGGATGTTGTCTGTCCTGTGGGGTATAGTGAAGGAGAAGGGGATTTATAATGTTGTCTGTCCTGTGGGGTATAGTGAAGGAGAAGGGGTTGTAATGTTGTCTGTCCTGTGGGGTATAGTGAAGGAGAAGGGGATTTATAATGTTGTCTGTCCTGTGGTGTATAGTGAAGGAGAAGGGGTTGTTGTCTGTCCTGTGGGGTATAGTGAAGGAGAAGGGGATGTTGTCTGTCCTGTGGGGTATAGTGAAGGAGAAGGGGATGTTGTCTGTCCTGTGGGGTATAGTGAAGGAGAAGGGGATTTATAATGTTGTCTGTCCTGTGGGGTATAGTGAAGGAGAAGGGGATTTATAATGTTGTCTGTCCTGTGGGGTATAGTGAAGGAGAAGGGGATTTATAATGTTGTCTGTCCTGTGGGGTATAGTGAAGGAGAAGGGGATTTATAATTTTGTCTGTCCTGTGGGGTATAGTGAAGGAGAAGGGGATGTTGTCTGTCCTGTGGGGTATAGTGAAGGAGAAGGGGATTTATAATGTTGTCTGTCCTGTGAGGTATAGTGAAGGAGAAGGGGATTTATAATGGTGTCTGTCCTGTGGGGTATAGTGAAGGAGAAGGGGATGTTGTCTGTCCTGTGGGGTATAGTGAAGGAGAAGGGGATGGTGTCTGTCCTGTGGGGTATAGTGAAGGAGAAGGGGATGTTGTCTGTCCTGTGGGGTATAGTGAAGGAGAAGGGGATTTATAATGTTGTCTGTCCTGTGGGGTATAGTGAAGGAGAAGGGGATGTTGTCTGTCCTGTGGGGTATAGTGAAGGAGAAGGGGATTTATAATGTTGTCTGTCCTGTGGGGTATAGTGAAGGAGAAGGGGTTGTAATGTTGTCTGTCCTGTGGGGTATAGTGAAGGAGAAGGGGATTTATAATGTTGTCTGTCCTGTGGGGTATAGTGAAGGAGAAGGGGATTTATAATGGTGTCTGTCCTGTGGGGTATAGTGAAGGAGAAGGGGATGTTGTCTGTCCTGTGGGGTATAGTGAAGGAGAAGGGGATGTTGTCTGTCCTGTGGGGTATAGTGAAGGAGAAGGGGGTTTATAATGTTGTCTGTCCTGTGGGGTATAGTGAAGGAGAAGGGGATGTTGTCTGTCCTGTGGGGTATAGTGAAGGAGAAGGGGATTTATAATGTTGTCTGTCCTGTGGGGTATAGTGAAGGAGAAGGGGATTTATAATGTTGTCTGTCCTGTGGGGTATAGTGAAGGAGAAGGGGTTGTAATGTTGTCTGTCCTGTGGGGTATAGTGAAGGAGAAGGGGATTTATAATGTTGTCTGTCCTGTGGGGTATAGTGAAGGAGAAGGGGATGTTGTCTGTCCTGTGGGGTATAGTGAAGGAGAAGGGGATTTATAATGTTGTCTGTCCTGTGGGGTATAGTGAAGGAGAAGGGGATTTATAATGGTGTCTGTCCTGTGGGGTATAGTGAAGGAGAAGGGGATTTATAATGTTGTCTGTCCTGTGGGGTATAGTGAAGGAGAAGGGGTTGTAATGTTGTCTGTCCTGTGGGGTATAGTGAAGGAGAAGGGGATTTATAATGTTGTCTGTCCTGTGGGGTATAGTGAAGGAGAAGGGGATTTATAATGGTGTCTGTCCTGTGGGGTATAGTTAAGGAGAAGGGGATGTTGTCTGTCCTGTGGGGTATAGTGAAGGAGAAGGGGATTTATAATGTTGTCTGTACTGTGGGGTATAGTGAAGGAGAAGGGGATTTATAATGTTGTCTGTCCTGTGGGGTATAGTGAAGGAGAAGGGGTTGTAATGTTGTCTGTCCTGTGGGGTATAGTGAAGGAGAAGGGGATTTATAATGTTGTCTGTCTTGTGGGGTATAGTGAAGGAGAAGGGGATTTATAATGTTGTCTGTCCTGTGGGGTATAGTGAAGGAGAAGGGGATTTATAATGGTGTCTGTCCTGTGGGGTATAGTGAAGGAGAAGGGGATGTTGTCTGTCCTGTGGGGTATAGTGAAGGAGAAGGGGATTTATAATGTTGTCTGTCCTGTGGGGTATAGTGAAGGAGAAGGGGATTTATAATGGTGTCTGTCCTGTGGGGTATAGTGAAGGAGAAGGGGATGTTGTCTGTCCTGTGGGGTATAGTGAAGGAGAAGGGGTTGTTGTCTGTCCTGTGGGGTATAGTGAAGGAGAAGGGGATGTTGTCTGTCCTGTGGGGTATAGTGAAGGAGAAGGGGATTTATAATGTTGTCTGTCCTGTGGGGTATAGTGAAGGAGAAGGGGATTTATAATGTTGTCTGTCCTGTGGGGTATAGTGAAGGAGAAGGGGATTTATAATGTTGTCTGTCCTGTGGGGTATAGTGAAGGAGAAGGGGTTGTAATGTTGTCTGTCCTGTGGGGTATAGTGAAGGAGAAGGGGTTGTAATGTTGTCTGTCCTGTGGGGTATAGTGAAGGAGAAGGGGATTTATAATGTTGTCTGTCCTGTGGGGTATAGTGAAGGAGAAGGGGATTTATAATGTTGTCTGTCCTGTGGGGTATAGTGAAGGAGAAGGGGTTGTAATGTTGTCTGTCCTGTGGGGTATAGTGAAGGAGAAGGGGATTTATAATGTTGTCTGTCCTGTGGGGTATAGTGAAGGAGAAGGGGATTTATAATGTTGTCTGTCCTGTGGGGTATAGTGAAGGAGAAGGGGATTTATAATGTTGTCTGTCCTGTGGGGTATAGTGAAGGAGAAGGGGATGTTGTCTGTCCTGTGGGGTATAGTGAAGGAGAAGGGGATGGTGTCTGTCCTGTGGGGTATAGTGAAGGAGAAGGGGATTTATAATGTTGTCTGTCCTGTGGGGTATAGTGAAGGAGAAGGGGATGTTGTCTGTCCTGTGGGGTATAGTGAAGGAGAAGGGGATGTTGTCTGTCCTGTGGGGTATAGTGAAGGAGAAGGGGATGTTGTCTGTCCTGTGGGGTATAGTGAAGGAGAAGGGGATTTATAATGTTGTCTGTCCTGTGGGGTATAGTGAAGGAGAAGGGGATTTATAATGTTGTCTGTCCTGTGGGGTATAGTGAAGGAGAAGGGGGTTGTAATGTTGTCTGTCCTGTGGGGTATAGTGAAGGAGAAGGGGGTTGTAATGTTGTCTGTCCTGTGGGGTATAGTGAAGGAGAAGGGGATGTCTGTCCTGTGGGGTATAGTGAAGGAGAAGGGGATGTAATGTTGTCTGTCCTGTGAGGTATAGTGAAGGAGAAGGGGATGTCTGTCCTGTGGGGTATAGTGAAGGAGAAGGGGATGTAATGTTGTCTGTCCTGTGAGGTATAGTGAAGGAGAAGGGGATGTTGTCTGTCCTGTGGGGTATAGTGAAGGAGAAGGGGATTTATAATGTTGTCTGTCCTGTGGGGTATAGTGAAGGAGAAGGGGATGTTGTCTGTCCTGTGGGGTATAGTGAAGGAGAAGGGGATTTATAATGTTGTCTGTCCTGTGGGGTATAGTGAAGGAGAAGGGGATTTATAATGTCTGTCCTGTGGGGTATAGTGAAGGAGAAGGGGATTTATAATGTTGTCTGTCCTGTGGGGTATAGTGAAGGAGAAGGGGATTTATAATGGTGTCTGTCCTGTGGGGTATAGTGAAGGAGAAGGGGATTTATAATGTTGTCTGTCCTGTGGGGTATAGTGAAGGAGAAGGGGATGTAATGTTGTCTGTCCTGTGGGGTATAGTGAAGGAGAAGGGGATGTTGTCTGTCCTGTGGGGTATAGTGAAGGAGAAGGGGATTTATAATGTTGTCTGTCCTGTGGGGTATAGTGAAGGAGAAGGGGATGTTGTCTGTCCTGTGGGGTATAGTGAAGGAGAAGGGGATTTATAATGTTGTCTGTCCTGTGGGGTATAGTGAAGGAGAAGGGGTTGTAATGTTGTCTGTCCTGTGGGGTATAGTGAAGGAGAAGGGGATGTTGTCTGTCCTGTGGGGTATAGTGAAGGAGAAGGGGATTTATAATGTTGTCTGTCCTGTGGGGTATAGTGAAGGAGAAGGGGATGTTGTCTGTCCTGTGGGGTATAGTGAAGGAGAAGGGGTTGTTGTCTGTCCTGTGGGGTATAGTGAAGGAGAAGGGGATTTATAATGTTGTCTGTCCTGTGGGGTATAGTGAAGGAGAAGGGGTTGTAATGTTGTCTGTCCTGTGGGGTATAGTGAAGGAGAAGGGGATTTATAATGGTGTCTGTCCTGTGGGGTATAGTGAAGGAGAAGGGGATGTTGTCTGTCCTGTGGGGTATAGTGAAGAAGAAGGGGATTTATAATGTTGTCTGTCCTGTGGGGTATAGTGAAGGAGAAGGGGATTTATAATGTTGTCTGTCCTGTGGGGTATAGTGAAGGAGAAGGGGATGTTGTCTGTCCTGTGGGGTATAGTGAAGGAGAAGGGGATTTATAATGTTGTCTGTCCTGTGGGGTATAGTGAAGGAGAAGGGGTTGTAATGTTGTCTGTCCTGTGGGGTATAGTGAAGGAGAAGGGGATTTATAATGTTGTCTGTCCTGTGGGGTATAGTGAAGAAGAAGGGGATTTATAATGTTGTCTGTCCTGTGGGGTATAGTGAAGGAGAAGGGGATTTATAATGTTGTCTGTCCTGTGGGGTATAGTGAAGGAGAAGGGGTTGTTGTCTGTCCTGTGGGGTATAGTGAAGGAGAAGGGGATGTTGTCTGTCCTGTGGGGTATAGTGAAGGAGAAGGGGATGTTGTCTGTCCTGTGGGGTATAGTGAAGGAGAAGGGGATTTATAATGTTGTCTGTCCTGTGGGGTATAGTGAAGGAGAAGGGGATTTATAATGTTGTCTGTCCTGTGGGGTATAGTGAAGGAGAAGGGGATTTATAATGTTGTCTGTCCTGTGGGGTATAGTGAAGGAGAAGGGGATGTTGTCTGTCCTGTGGGGTATAGTGAAGGAGAAGGGGATGTTGTCTGTCCTGTGGGGTATAGTGAAGGAGAAGGGGATTTATAATGTTGTCTGTCCTGTGAGGTATAGTGAAGGAGAAGGGGATTTATAATGGTGTCTGTCCTGTGGGGTATAGTGAAGGAGAAGGGGATGTTGTCTGTCCTGTGGGGTATAGTGAAGGAGAAGGGGATGGTGTCTGTCCTGTGGGGTATAGTGAAGGAGAAGGGGATGTTGTCTGTCCTGTGGGGTATAGTGAAGGAGAAGGGGATTTATAATGTTGTCTGTCCTTTGGGGTATAGTGAAGGAGAAGGGGATTTATAATGTTGTCTGTCCTGGGGGGTATAGTGAAGGAGAAGGGGATGGTGTCTGTCCTGTGGGGTATAGTGAAGGAGAAGGGGATTTATAATGTTGTCTGTCCTGTGGGGTATAGTGAAGGATAAGGGGATGTTGTCTGTCCTGTGGGGTATAGTGAAGGAGAAGGGGATTTATAATGTTGTCTGTCCTGTGGGGTATAGTGAAGGAGAAGGGGATTTATAATGTTGTCTGTCCTGTGCAGTTCAGTGGAGAGAGTGTACAGTACATTTCTCCTCTCGTACCGGTGTTGGTGTAAATTCAGTTAGCCATTGTGTTATTTCTGTGAACGTGGAGGCGGGGCACGGGAGGGGGGGGGGGGCAGTTCCACAGGAGACATAAGGTACAGTGTCACATGACTGAAAAACACAACGAGTAGATTCTACAACTAGGTTGTAGAACTCCTACACATTAACAAAAAGAGAAATGCAAAACGCAAAAATTTCTAAGATTTGACTGAGTTACAATTCATGATGAGTAACTGAGTAACAATTCAAGACCTCATCACGGTATCTCTGTGTATTCAAATTGCGATCGATAAAATACAATTGTGTTATTGTATGGGCAGTTTATACCTGCCCATACCATAACCCCACCGCCACCATGGGGCACTCTGTTCACAACGTTGACATCAGCAAACCGCTCGCCCACATGACGCCATATACACTGTCTGCCATCTCCCCATTACAGTTGAATCCGGGATTCATCCGTGAAGAGTACACTTCTCCAGCGTGCCAGTGACCATCGAAGGTGAACATTTGCCAACTGACATCGGTTACGACGTCAAATTGCAGTCAGGGAAAGACTCTGGTGGGGACGACGAGAATACAGATGAGCTTCCCTGAGATGGTTTATGACAATTTGTGCAGAAATTCTTCAGTTGTGCAAACACACAGTTTCATCAGCTGTCCGGTTGGCTGTTCTCAAACGATCCCGCAGGTGAAGAAGCCGGATGAGGAGGTTCTAGGCTGGCGTGGTTACACGTGGTCTGCGGTTCAGGTCGCTTGGACGTATTGCCAAATTCTCTAAAACGACGTTGGAGGTGGCTTATGGTAGAGAAATTAACATTAAATTCTCTGGCAATAACTCTGGTGGACATTCCTGTAGTAAGCATTCCAATTGCCCACTCTCTCAAAACTTGAGACATCTATGGCATTGTGTTGTGTGACAAAACAGAACATTTTAAAGTGGCCTTTGATTGTCCCCAGCACAAGGTGCATCTGTGTAATGATCATTGTGTAATGCTCACACTGTTTAATCAGCTTCTTCATATGTCACACCTGTCAGGTGGATGGATAATCTTGATATGCCACACCTGTCAGGTGGATGGATAATCTTGATATGCCACACCTGTCAGGTGGATGGATAATCTTGGCAAAAGGAGAAATGCTCACTAACAGGGATGTAAACACAGTTGTGGGAGCTCTTATTTCAGCTCATGAGACACGGGACCAACACTTTCTATTTGTATTTTTGTTCAGGATGTGTACTCTAGATTAGAGTAGAACCCAGCAGGTCAGATGAGGAGACAAGAATGACCTGACAATAACCTCTGGTGAACAAAGCAAGGAAACATATTGTATTGTCTACTGAAGAATAAATCCAGGGGATGAATCTCAATTGCATACTCCTCACGTCCTATCTCCTCGCCTCCTTCTCAAAACCCATTGGATGAGAAAGCCAGAGGTCCCGCCCCTCTGACCTTTTCCTCCAATTGATTTTGAGAAGGAGGTGAGGAGAGAGGACGTGAGGAGTATGCAATTGAGATTCATCCCCAGGCAATTATATGCTGAACAAAAATATAAACGCAACATGTAAAGTGGTGGTCCCATGTTTCATGAGCTGAAATAAAAGATAGTCATTTTTCATAATCACAAAAAGCATATTTCTCTCCAATTTTGTCCACACATTTGTTTACATCCCTGCTAGTAAGCATTTCTCCTCATCTCAGTTTGTGACAGAATAAGGAAGTAGAGAGTCATTGTACTGTGTAATATCTTTTCCATAACAAAAATATTGAATTTCAGCAGTTTGAAGCTGGTGTACAAAACCAAAAGTAAAAGACGCAAAAAAAATGTACTTAGAAACGGGAAGCACAGAAAAAGCAAAATATAGAAGAAATCTACTGCCTCTTAGATTTGCCTTCAATGAGCATGACAGATCTATAACTCACATTTCTATGTCTATTTGGTTGCGTCGTCCAAAAATGTACATATTGTACATACTTTACCAGCCCCATTTGGTATTGAGATTCAGCAGGTAGTGAAACACAAAACACTATCCCCTCATTAACTGGGACAGGCTCAGGATAGGATGGGCCTCATTAACCGGGACAGGCTCAGGATAGGATGGGCCTCATTAACCGGGACAGGCTCAGGATAGGATGGGCCTCATTAACCGGGACAGGCTCAGGATAGGATGGGCCTCATTAACCGGGACAGGCTCAGGATAGGATGGGCCTCATTAACTGGGACAGGCTCAGGATAGGATGGGCCTCATTAACCGGGACAGGCTCAGGATAGGATGGGCCTCATTAACCGGGACAGGCTCAGGATAGGATGGGCCTCATTAACAGGGACAGGCTCAGGATAGGATGGGCCTCATTAACCGGGACAGGCTCAGGATAGGATGGGCCTCATTAACCGGGACAGGCTCGGATAGGATGGGCCTCATTAACCGGGACAGGCACAGGATAGGATGGGCCTCATTAACCGGGACAGGCTCAGGATAGGATGGGCCTCATTAACCGGGACAGGCTCAGGATAGGATGGGCCTCATTAACCGGGACAGGCTCAGGATAGGATGGGCCTCATTAACTGGGACAGGCTCAGGATAGGATGGGCCTCATTAACCGGGACAGGCTCAGGATAGGATGGGCCTCATTAACCGGGACAGGCTCAGGATAGGATGGGCCTCATTAACAGGGACAGGCTCAGGATAGGATGGGCCTCATTAACCGGGACAGGCTCAGGATAGGATGGGCCTCATTAACCGGGACAGGCTCGGATAGGATGGGCCTCATTAACTGGGACAGGCTCAGGATAGGATGGACCTCATTTACCGGGACAGGTTCAGGATAGGATGGGCCTCATTAACCGGGACAGTCTCAGGATAGGATGGGCCTCATTAACCGGGACAGTCTCAGGATAGGATGGGCCTCATTAACTGGGACAGGCTCAGGATAGGATGGGCCTCATTAACTGGGACAGGCTCAGGATAGGATGGGCCTCATTAACCGGGACAGGCACAGGATAGGATGGGCCTCATTAACTGGGACAGGCTCAGGATAGGATGGGCCTCATTTACCGTGACAGGATAGGATAGGATGGGCCTCATTTACCGCGACAGGATAGGATCGGCAGGCTGGTTATTGTCTGACATGGGCCCAGTGCTATAGATACAAGCATGGCAGCAGGACATGTGGTATATACTCACACGTCAGGGGAAATTACCAGCACCTTGGCTCACTGTAATAACAGACTATACACCTTAAAACAGAGCTGAGAAACACACCCTCTTGCTCCAGTGAGTCTGTAAGAGAATGACACAGGGACAATATCTTGATCCGCGTCCAAAATGTCATCCTAATCCCTAAGTAGTGCACGACCTAATCCCTAAGTAGTGCACTACCTAATCCCTAAGTAGTGCACTACCTAATCCCTAAGTAGTGCACTACCTAATCCCTAAGTAGTGCACTACCTAATCCCTAAGTAGTGCACTACCTATTCCCTAAGTAGTGCACTACCTAATCCCTAAGTAGTGCACTACCTATTCCCTAAGTAGTGCACTACCTAATCCCTAAGTAGTGCACTACCTAATCCCTAAGTAGTGCACTACCTATTCCCTAAGTAGTGCACTACCTAATCCCTAAGTAGTGCACTACCTAATCCCTAAGTAGTGCACTACCTATTCCCTAAGTAGTGCACTACCTAGGGATTAGGGTGCCAATTTGGGACAAGACCCAAGGACCACGGAGGGGAGAAACTCCCATGGCAAACAGTGGTGAATTATTATAGCATCGGTGAAGAGGTCGAATGTAAAGCTCCTGGAATAGCAAGGGAATCAATCATCCAACCAAAGGATCTGGTGAAAATGTGGATGTTACTGGCTGTTTTATACATGAAGTAATTAAGTTAGAGAATGGTGAAAATCAGACGAGCTGTAGAAGAGAGTCACGGTATTGTATAAACTTTATCAACTCTGGGACGGCAGGAACTAATTTGGCACGGTAACTACGTAGGAGATGAACCCTAAAAGGGGAACTACGTTTACACTTTAACACGACAGAAAACTAAAACCAACAATTTCAAAATTGTTTTATTTTTTTGAAATACATTTTAAATTAGCATCGAAACATATCCTTCCAACTATTAAAATGATACAAAACGACTTCAAATTTGTAAATAGGCCAAAATAATGAATGTAAACAAAGAAACATAAAGAAATTACGTCTAACGTCTAGCTAAAGTTTAGTTAAAACCAGAGCGTGAACTATAAGGAATGAGCAAGCTAAGATTAGACACAAGATTAAACATATTTATAATGTTACTTCATATCTGTAACTAGGCCACAACTGGAAACTATTATTAAGTAACCCAAGTAGTAATGTACATTCAAAGATTCTAGCTAAAGCATTGTTTAAAAGCCGATGTTTCCCCGTGCCAGGCAGTATCCCAGCTAAAGCATTGTTTAAAAGCCGATGTTTCCCCGTGCCAGGCAGTATCCCAGCTAAAGCATTGTTTAAAAGCCGATGTTTCCCCGTGCCAGGCAGTATCCCAGCTAAAGCATTGTTTAAAAGCCGATGTTTCCCCGTGCCAGGCAGTATCCCAGCTAAAGCATTGTTTAAAAGCCGATGTTTCCCCGTGCCAGGCAGTATCCCAGCTAAAGCATTGTTTAAAAGCCGATGTTTCCCCGTGCCAGGCAGTATCCCAGCTAAAGCATTGTTTAAAAGCCGATGTTTCCCCGTGCCAGGCAGTATCCCAGCTAAAGCATTGTTTAAAAGCCGATGTTTCCCCGTGCCAGGCAGTATCCCAGTTTGTTCTGGTTCCCGATGAAGGACATCAGACCCACGTAAGACTCGATGAGCAGGGGCTGGTTTAGCACCAGGACCCCGTTGGCCTTGCCAGGGACGGGCGTCTTTAGGTGGGCCTTCTGGGCTGCCTCCGTCAGCCGCTCACGGAAACTCTGGATCTGAGAAAGGGGAGGGAGGGAAAAGGGAGGGAGAGAGAGAGGAAGAGAGGCGGGCGAGAGAGAGACAAAACAGACCGCATTGACAAACTGTTAAAAAAAGTAGTTGGTCGACAAACTGCCTCTGATCAAAGAACATTATCCGTAATTTTCTGTTCATTTCCAGACGACTCGTTTGAATTTCCAGACGACTCGTTTGGGAAGGAGAGAGGGAAGGAGAGAGGGAAGGAGAGAGGGAAGGAGAGAGGGAAGGAGAGAGGGAAGGAGAGAGGGAAGGAGAGAGGGAAGGAGAGAGGGAAGGAGAGAGGGAAGGAGAGAGGGACGGAGAGAGGGACGGAGAGAGGGACGGAGAGAGGGACGGAGAGAGGGACGGAGAGAGGGAAGGAGAGAGGGAAGGAGAGAGGGAAGGAGAGAGGGAAGGAGAGAGGGACGGAGAGGGGGAAGGGGAGAGGGAAGGAGAGAGGGACGGAGAGAGGGGCGGAGAGAGGGAAGGGGAGAGGGAAGGGGAGAGGGACGGAGAGGGGGAAGGGGAGAGGGAAGGAGACAGGGACGGAGAGAGGGAAGGAGAGAGGGAAGGAGAGGGGGACGGAGAGGGGGACGGAGAGGGGGAAGGGGAGAGGGACGGAGAGGGGGAAGGGGAGAGGGAAGGAGAGAGGGACGGAGAGAGGGACGGAGAGAGGGAAGGGGAGAGGGAAGGGGAGAGGGAAGGGGAGAGGGAAGGGGAGAGGGACGGAGAGAGGGAAGGAGAGAGGGAAGGAGAGAGGGACGGAGAGAGGGAAGGAGAGAGGGACGGAGAGAGGGACGGAGAGAGGGACGGAGAGAGGGACGGAGAGAGGGACGGAAAGGGGGAAGGGGAGAGGGAAGGAGACAGGGACGGAGAGAGGGAAGGAGAGAGGGAAGGAGAGAGGGACGGAGAGGGGGAAGGGGAGAGGGACGGAGAGGGGGAAGGGGAGAGGGACGGAGAGGGGGAAGGGGAGAGGGAAGGAGAGAGGGAAGGAGAGAGGGACGGAGAGAGGGAAGGGGAGAGGGACGGAGAGAGGGAAGGAGAGAGGGAAGGAGAGAGGGACGGAGAGAGGGAAGGAGAGAGGGACGGAGAGAGGGAAGAAGAGAGGGAAGGAGAGAGGGAAATAGAGAGGGACGGAGAGAGGGAAGGAGAGAGGGAAGGAGAGAGGGAAGGAGAGAGGGAAATAGAGAGGGACGGAGAGAGGGACGGAGAGAGGGAAGGAGAGAGGGAAGGAGAGAGGGAAGGAGAGAGGGACGGAGAGAGGGACGGAGAGAGGGACGGAGAGGGGGAAGGGGAGAGGGAAGGAGAGAGGGACGGAGAGAGGGACGGAGAGAGGGACGGAGAGAGGGACGGAGAGAGGGAAGGGGAGAGGGACGGAGAGAGGGAAGGAGAGAGGGAAGGAGAGAGGGAAGGAGAGAGGGACGGAGAGAGGGACGGAGAGAGGGACGGAGAGAGGGAAGGAGAGAGGGAAGGAGAGAGGGAAGGAGAGAGGGAAGGAGAGAGGGAAGGAGAGAGGGAAGGAGAGAGGGAAGGAGAGAGGGAAGGAGAGAGGGAAGGAGAGAGGGACGGAGAGAGGGAAGGAGAGAGGGAAGGAGAGAGGGACGGAGAGAGGGACGGAGAGAGGGACGGAGAGAGGGACGGAGAGAGGGAAGGAGAGAGGGAAGGAGAGAGGGAAGGAGAGAGGGAAGGAGAGAGGGACGGAGAGGGGGAAGGGGAGAGGGAAGGAGAGAGGGACGGAGAGAGGGGCGGAGAGAGGGAAGGGGAGAGGGAAGGGGAGAGGGACGGAGAGGGGGAAGGGGAGAGGGAAGGAGACAGGGACGGAGAGAGGGAAGGAGAGAGGGAAGGAGAGGGGGACGGAGAGGGGGAAGGGGAGAGGGACGGAGAGGGGGAAGGGGAGAGGGAAGGAGAGAGGGACGGAGAGAGGGAAGGAGAGAGGGACGGAGAGAGGGAAGGGGAGAGGGAAGGGGAGAGGGAAGGGGAGAGGGAAGGGGAGAGGGACGGAGAGAGGGAAGGAGAGAGGGAAGGAGAGAGGGAAGGAGAGAGGGACGGAGAGAGGGAAGGAGAGAGGGACGGAGAGAGGGACGGAGAGAGGGACGGAGAGAGGGACGGAGAGAGGGACGGAAAGGGGGAAGGGGAGAGGGACGGAGAGAGGGAAGGAGAGAGGGAAGGAGAGAGGGACGGAGAGGGGGAAGGGGAGAGGGACGGAGAGGGGGAAGGGGAGAGGGACGGAGAGGGGGAAGGGGAGAGGGACGGAGAGGGGGAAGGGGAGAGGGACGGAGAGAGGGAAGGGGAGAGGGACGGAGAGAGGGAAGGAGAGAGGGAAGGAGAGAGGGACGGAGAGAGGGACGGAGAGAGGGAAGGAGAGAGGGAAGGAGAGAGGGAAGAAGAGAGGGAAGAAGAGAGGGAAGGAGAGAGGGAAATAGAGAGGGACGGAGAGAGGGAAGGAGAGAGGGAAGGAGAGAGGGAAGGAGAGAGGGAAATAGAGAGGGACGGAGAGAGGGACGGAGAGAGGGAAGGAGAGAGGGAAGGAGAGAGGGACGGAGAGAGGGACGGAGAGAGGGACGGAGAGGGGGACGGAGAGGGGGAAGGGGAGAGGGAAGGAGAGAGGGACGGAGAGAGGGACGGAGAGAGGGACGGAGAGAGGGACGGAGAGAGGGAAGGGGAGAGGGACGGAGAGAGGGAAGGAGAGAGGGAAGGAGAGAGGGAAGGAGAGAGGGACGGAGAGAGGGACGGAGAGAGGGACGGAGAGAGGGAAGGGGAGAGGGAAGGGGAGAGGGACGGAGAGAGGGAAGGAGAGAGGGACGGAGAGAGGGAAGGAGAGAGGGACGGAGAGAGGGAAGGAGAGAGGGAAGGAGAGAGGGAAGGAGAGAGGGCCGGAGAGAGGGAAGGGGAGAGGGCCGGAGAGAGGGAAGGAGAGAGGGACGGAGAGAGGGACGGAGAGAGGGAAGGGGAGAGGGAAGGAGAGAGGAAAGGGGAGAGGGACGGAGAGAGGGACGGAGAGAGGGACGGAGGGACGGAGAGAGGGACGGAGGGACGGAGAGAGGGACGGAGATAGGGAAGGAGAGAGGGAAGGAGAGAGGGACGGAGAGAGGGACGGAGAGAGGGACGGAGAGAGGGACGGAGAGAGGGACGGAGAGAGGGACGGAGAGAGGGACGGAGAGAGCGACGGAGAGAGCGACGGAGAGAGGGACGGAGAGAGGGACGGAGAGAGGGAAGGAGAGAGGGACGGAGAGAGGGAAGGAGAGAGGGACGGAGAGAGGGACGGAGAGGGGGACGGAGAGGGGGACGGAGAGAGGGACGGAGAGAGGGACGGAGAGAGGGACGGAGAGAGGGACGGAGAGAGGGACGGAGAGAGGGAAGGAGAGAGGGAAGGAGAGAGGGACGGAGAGAGGGACGGAGATAGGGACGGAGAGATGGAAGGGGAGAGGGAAGGAGAGAGGGACGGAGAGAGGGACGGAGAGAGGGACGGGGAGAGGGACGGGGAGAGGGACGGGGAGAGGGACGGGGAGAGGGAAGGAGAGAGGGATGGAGAGAGGGACGGAGAGAGGGAAGGGGAGAGGGACGGAGAGAGGGACGGAGAGAGGGAAGGGGAGAGGGACGGGGAGAGGGACGGGGAGAGGGACGGGGAGAGGGACGGGGAGAGGGAAGGGGAGAGGGACGGGGAGAGGGACGGAGAGAGGGACGGAGAGAGGGACGGAGGGACGGAGAGAGGGACGGAGGGACGGAGAGAGGGACGGAGATAGGGAAGGAGATAGGGACGGAGAGAGTGAAGGAGAGAGGGAAGGAGAGAGGGACGGAGAGAGGGACGGAGAGAGGGACGGAGAGAGGGACGGAGAGAGGGACGGAGAGAGGGACGGAGAGAGGGACGGAGAGAGGGACGGAGAGAGCGACGGAGAGAGGGACGGAGAGAGGGAAGGAGAGAGGGAAGGAGAGAGGGAAGGAGAGAGGGACGGAGAGAGGGAAGGAGAGAGGGACGGAGAGAGGGACGGAGAGGGGGACGGAGAGAGGGACGGAGAGAGGGACGGAGAGAGGGACGGAGAGAGGGACGGAGAGAGGGAAGGAGAGAGGGAAGGAGAGAGGGACGGAGAGAGGGACGGAGATAGGGACGGAGAGATGGAAGGGGAGAGGGAAGGAGAGAGGGACGGAGAGAGGGACGGGGAGAGGGACGGGGAGAGGGACGGGGAGAGGGACGGGGAGAGGGAAGGAGAGAGGGATGGAGAGAGGGACGGAGAGAGGGAAGGGGAGAGGGACGGAGAGAGGGACGGAGAGAGGGACGGAGAGAGGGAAGGGGAGAGGGACGGGGAGAGGGACGGGGAGAGGGAAGGAGAGAGGGAAGAAGAGAGGGAAGAAGAGAGGGAAGGGGAGAGGGACGGGGAGAGGGACGGAGAGAGGGACGGAGAGAGGGACGGAGAGAGGGACGGAGAGAGGGACGGAGAGAGGGACGGAGAGAGGGACGGAGAGAGGAAAGGGGAGAGGGACGGAGAGAGGGAAGGGGAGAGGGAAGGAGAGAGGGAAGGAGAGAGGGAAGGAGAGAGGGAAGGGGAGAGGGACGGAGAGGGACGGAGAGAGGGAAGGAGTGAGGGACGGAGAGAGGGAAGGGGAGAGGGAAGGAGAGAGGGACGGAGAGAGGGACGGAGAGAGGGACGGAGAGAGGCAAGGAGAGAGGGAAGGAGAGAGGGAAGGGGAGGGGGAAGGGGAGAGGGAAGGAGAGAGGGACGGAGAGAGGGACGGAGAGAGGGACGGAGAGAGGGACGGAGAGAGGGAAGGGGAGAGGGAAGGGGAGAGGGAAGGGGAGAGGGAAGGGGAGAGGGAAGGGGAGAGGGACGGAGAGAGGGAAGGAGAGAGGGACGGAGAGAGGGACGGAGAGAGGGACGGAGAGAGGGACGGAGAGAGGGACGGAGAGAGGGACGGAGAGAGGGAAGGAGAAAGGGAAGGAGAGAGGGAAGGAGAGAGGGAAGGAGAGAGGGACGGAGAGGGGGAAGGGGAGAGGGACGGAGAGAGGGACGGAGAGAGGGACGGAGAGAGGGACGGAGAGAGGGAAGGGGAGAGGGAAGGGGAGAGGGAAGGGGAGAGGGACAGAGAGAGGGAAGGAGAGAGGGACGGAGAGAGGGAAGGAGAGAGGGAAGGAGAGAGGGACGGAGAGAGGGAAGGAGAGAGGGACGGAGAGAGGGACGGAGAGAGGGAAGGAGAGAGGGAAGGAGAGAGGGACGGAGAGGGGGAAGGGGAGAGGGAAGGAGAGAGGGACGGAGAGAGGGAAGGAGAGAGGGAAGGGGAGAGGGACGGAGAGAGGGAAGGAGAGAGGGAAGGAGAGAGGGACGGAGAGAGGGAAGGAGAGAGGGACGGAGAGAGGGACGGAGAGAGGGAAGGAGAGAGGGAAGGAGAGAGGGACGGAGAGGGGGAAGGGGAGAGGGAACGAGAGAGGGACGGAGAGAGGGAAGGAGAGAGGGAAGGGGAGAGGGACGGAGAGGGGGAAGGGGAGAGGGACAGAGAGGGGGAAGGGGAGGGGGACGGAGAGGGGGAAGGAGAGAGGGACGGAGAGAGGGACGGAGAGAGGGAAGGAGAGAAGGATGGAGAGGGGGAAGGGGAGAGGGACGGAGAGAGGGACGGAGAGAGGGAAGGAGAGAGGGGCGGAGAGAGGGAAGGGGAGAGTGAAGGGGAGAGTGAAGGGGAGAGTGAAGGGGAGAGTGAAGGGGAGAGTGAAGGGGAGAGTGAAGGGGAGAGTGAAGGGGAGAGGGACGGAGAGAGGGAAGGAGAGAGGGAAGGACAGAGGGACGGAGAGAGGGACGGAGAGAGGGACGGAGAGAGGGACGGAGAGAGGGAAGGAGAGAGGGAAGGAGAGAGGGAAGGAGAGAGGGACGGAGAGGGGGAAGGGGAGAGGGACGGAGAGAGGGACGGAGAGAGGGACGGAGAGAGGGAAGGAGAGAGGGAAGGAGAGAGGGAAGGAGAGAGGGACGGAGAGGGGGAAGGGGAGAGGGACGGAGAGAGGGAAGGAGAGAGGGAAGGAGAGAGGGACGGAGAGAGGGAAGGAGAGAGGGACGGAGAGAGGGACGGAGAGAGGGACTGAGAGAGGGACGGAGAGAGGGAAGGAGAGAGGGACGACAGGGCTCCATCCCATCAAAACATATCAGTGGTAGATACCCACAACCCAATGTAACCCAACCCACTCTGTAATGTAACCCAACCCACGCTGTAACGTAACCCAACCCACTCTGTAATGTAACCCAACCCACGCTGTCTCTGTAATGTAACCCAACCCACTCTGTAATGTAACCCAACCCACGCTGTAACGTAACCCAACCCACTCTGTAATGTAACCCAACCCACGCTGTCTCTGTAATGTAACCCAACCCACTCTGTAATGTAACCCAACCCACGCTGTAACGTAACCCAACCCACTCTGTAATGTAACCCAACCCACGCTGTCTCTGTAATGTAACCCAACCCACTCTGTAATGTAACCCAACCCACTCTGTAACGTAACCCAACCCACGCTGTAACGTAACCCAACCCACGCTGTAATGTAACCCAACCCACGCTGTAATGTAACCCAACCCACGCTGTAACGTAACCCAACCCACGCTGTAATGTAACCCAACCCACGCTGTAACGTAACCCAACCCACGCTGTAATGTAACCCAACCCACGCTGTAACGTAACCCAACCTGTAACGTAACCCAACCCACTCTGTAATGTAACCCAACCCATGCTGTCTCTGTAATGTAACCCAACCCACGCTGTAATGTAACCCAACCCACGCTGTAACGTAACCCAACCCACGCTGTAATGTAACCCAACCCACGCTGTAACGTAACCCAGCCCACGCTGTAATGTAACCCAACCCACGCTGTAACGTAACCCAACCTGTAACGTAACCCAACCCACGCTGTAACGTAACCCAACCTGTAACGTAACCCAACCCACGCTGTAAAGTAACCCAACCCACGCTGTAATGTAACCCAACCCACGCTGTAATGTAACCCAACCCACGCTGTAACGTAACCCAACCCACGCTGTAACGTAACCCAACCCACGCTGTAATGTAACCCAACCCACGCTGTAATGTAACCCAACCCACGCTGTAATGTAACCCAACCCACGCTGTAATGTAACCCAACCCACGCTGTAATGTAACCCAACCCACGCTGTAACGTAACCCAACCCACGCTGTAATGTAACCCAACCCACGCTGTAACGTAACCCAACCTGTAACGTAACCCAACCCACGCTGTAACGTAACCCAACCCACGCTGTAACGTAACCCAACCCACGCTGTAACGTAACCCAACCCACGCTGTAACGTAACCCAACCCACGCTGTAACGTAACCCAACCCACGCTGTAATGTAACCCAACCCACTCTGTAACGTAACCCAACCCACGCTGTAACGTAACCCAACCCACTTTGTAATGTAACCCAACCCACGCTGTAATGTAACCCAACCCACGCTGTAACGTAACCCAACCTGTAATGTAACCCAACCCACGCTGTAACGTAACCCAACCTGTAACGTAACCCAACCCACGCTGTAATGTAACCCAACCCACTCTGTAACGTAACCCAACCCACGCTGTAACGTAACCCAACCCACTTTGTAATGTAACCCAACCCACGCTGTAATGTAACCCAACCCACGCTGTAACGTAACCCAACCTGTAATGTAACCCAACCCACGCTGTAACGTAACCCAACCTGTAACGTAACCCAACCCACGCTGTAACGTAACCCAACCCACGCTGTAATGTAACCCAACCCACGCTGTAACGTAACCCAACCTGTAACGTAACCCAACCCACGCTGTAACGTAACCCAACCCACGCTGTAACGTAACCCAACCCACGCTGTAACGTAACCCAACCCACGCTGTAACGTAACCCAACCCACGCTGTAATGTAACCCAACCCACTCTGTAACGTAACCCAACCCACGCTGTAACGTAACCCAACCCACTTTGTAATGTAACCCAACCCACGCTGTAATGTAACCCAACCCACGCTGTAACGTAACCCAACCTGTAATGTAACCCAACCCACGCTGTAACGTAACCCAACCTGTAACGTAACCCAACCCACGCTGTAACGTAACCCAACCCACTTTGTAATGTAACCCAACCCACTTTGTAACGTAACCCAACCCACTCTGTAACGTAACCCAACCCACGCTGTAACGTAACCCAACCCACGCTGTAACGTAACCCAACCCACGCTGTAACGTAACCCAACCCACTTTGTAATGTAACCCAACCCACGCTGTAATGTAACCCAACCCACGCTGTAACGTAACCCAACCCACGCTGTAACGTAACCCAACCCAGGCTGTAATGTAACCCAACCCACGCTGTAACGTAACCCAACCCACTCTGTAACCCAACCCACTCTGTAACGTAACCCAACCCACGCTGTAACGTAACCCAACCCACGCTGTAACGTAACCCAACCCACGCTGTAACGTAACCCAACCCACGCTGTAACGTAACCCAACCCACGCTGTAACGTAACCCAACCTGTAACGTAACCCAACCCACGCTGTAACGTAACCCAACCTGTAATGTAACCCAACCCACGCTGTCTCTGTAATGTAACCCAACCCACTCTGTAACGTAACCCAACCCACGCTGTAACGTAACCCAACCCACGCTGTAACGTAACCCAACCCACGCTGTAACGTAACCCAACCCACGCTGTAACGTAACCCAACCCACGCTGTAACGTAACCCAACCCACTCTGTAATGTAACCCAACCCACGCTGTAACGTAACCCAACCCACGCTGTAATGTAACCCAACCCACGCTGTAACGTAACCCAACCCACGCTGTAACGTAACCCAACCCACTCTGTAACGTAACCCAACCCACTCTGTAACGTAACCCAACCCACTCTGTAACGTAACCCAACCCACTCTGTAACCCAACCCACTCTGTAACGTAACCCAACCCACGCTGTAACGTAACCCATCCCACGCTGTAATGTAACCCAACCCACGCTGTAATGTAACCCAACCCACTCTGTAACGTAACCCAACCCACGCTGTAACGTAACCCAACCCACGCTGTAACGTAACCCAACCCACGCTGTAACGTAACCCAACCCACGCTGTAACGTAACCCAACCCACGCTGTAACGTAACCCAACCCACTCTGTAATGTAACCCAACCCACGCTGTAACGTAACCCAACCCACGCTGTAATGTAACCCAACCCACGCTGTAACGTAACCCAACCCACGCTGTAACGTAACCCAACCCACTCTGTAACGTAACCCAACCCACTCTGTAACGTAACCCAACCCACTCTGTAACGTAACCCAACCCACTCTGTAACCCAACCCACTCTGTAACGTAACCCAACCCACGCTGTAACGTAACCCATCCCACGCTGTAATGTAACCCAACCCACGCTGTAATGTAACCCTCTGTAGCAACTTCCTGAAGATGTATAGTTTGCTGTTCAGAACATCTTGTGTTACAGTTGATTGGGTCTCAATACAGTTTATTCAAATGACATCAAATAGCCTATCAGAAGCTTCTAAAGTTATGACATCATTGTCTTGAATTTTCCTACCTGTTTAAAAGGCACAGTCAACTTAGTGTATGTAAACTTCTGACCCACTGGAATTGTGATTCAGTGAATTATAAGTGAAATAATCTGTCTGTAAACAATTGTTGGAAAAATAACTTGTGTCATGGACAAAGTAGATGTCCTAACCGACTTGCCAAAACTATAGTTTGTTAACAAGAAATTTGTGGAGTGGTTGAAAAATGAGTTATAATGACTCCAACCTAAGTGTAAGGTAAACTTCCCACTTCAACTCTGGGAATCTGGGAATCACTGACTAATACATCTGAAGTATACCAGGGTGTGATGTTGCATTTCAACATTTCAGTGGAAAGGAGAGGTGCCCCTCATTAGCATATATTGCTGATTAACCGTATGAAAATAAAGAGTATTTATTTATGTATGGTGGAGATAGAGCCCATAAACCTATACACTACAACAGATGGATACCGGAGCTGAAATCTACTTCACAGAGGACATTGGACTTGTGGTTTATGTTCCTGACAGGGTGCAGGGTAGTAGGATAGGGTGGTAGGATGGTAAGGTGGTAGGATGGTAAGGTGGTAGTAGGATAAGGTGGTAGTAGGATAAGGTGGTAAGGTGGTAGGATGGTAAGGTGGTAGGATGGTAAGGTGGTAGGATGGTAGGATGGTAAGGTGGTAGGATGGTAGGGTGGTAGGATGGTAAGGTGGTAGGATGGTAGGGTGGTAGGATGGTAAGGTGGTAAGGTGGTAGGATGGTAGGATGGTAAGCTGGTAGGATGGTAAGGTGGAAGGATGGTAGGGTGGTAGGATGGTAAGGTGGTAGGATGGTAGGGTGGTAGGATGGTAAGGTGGTAGGTTGGTAAGGTGGTAGTAGGATAGGGTGGTAGGATGGTAGGGTGGTAAGGTGGTAGGATGGTAAGGTGGTAGGATGGTAAGGTGGTAGGATGGTAGGGTGGCAGGATGGTAAGGTGGTAAGGTGGTAGGATGGTAAGGTGGTAGTGTGGTAGGATGGTAGGCTGGTAAGATGGTAAGATGGTAGGATGGTAGGATGGTAGGGTGGTAAGGTGGTAGGATGGTAAGGTGGTAGGATGGTAAGGTGGTAAGGTGGTAGGATGGTAGGGTGGTAGATGGTAGGATGGTAAGGTGGTAGGATGGTAGGGTGGTATGCTAGTAGTATGGTAGGATGGTAGGGTGGTAGATGGTAGGATGGTAGGGTGGTAGGATGGTAGGATGGTAGGGTGGTAGGATGGTAGGATGGTAGGATGGTAAGGTGGTAGGATGGTAGGGTGGTAAGGTGGTAGGATGGTAGGATGGTAGGGTGGTAGGGTGGTAGGATGGTAGGATGGTAGGATGGTAGGATGGTAGGATGGTAGGATGGTAAGGTGGTAGGATGGTAGGGTGGTAAGGTGGTAAGGTGGTAGGGTGGTATGCTAGTAGTACGGTAAGGTGGTAGGATACTCACCTCACAGAGAGCAGTGAACCTGTGGTCTATGTTCCTGACGGGGTGATAGGTAAAGGTGCTGAACGGGTAGTCTGTAGTGAACGGGTTCCATTTAGACAAGAACGAGGGTTCCCTTAGCCGGTCCCAGAACACACGCACACCCTCTCCTCCTCTCCTGGAAACACAGAAACAACATTATCAGAACACACCCTCTCCTCCTCTCCTGGAACCACAGAAACGTTATCAGAACACACCCTCTCCTCCTCTCCTGAAAACACAGAAACATTATCAGAACACACCCTCTCCTCCTCTCCTGGAACCACAGAAACAACATTATCAGAACACACCCTCTCCTCCTCTCCTGAAACCACAGAAACGTTATCAGAACACACCCTCTCCTCCTCTCCTGAAAACACAGAAACATTATCAGAACACACCCTCTCCTCCTCTCCTGGAACCACAGAAACAACATTATCAGAACACACCCTCTCCTTCTCTCCTGGAAACACAGAAACAACATTATCAGAACACACCCTCTCCTCCTCTCCTGGAACCACAGAAACAACATTATCAGAACACACCCTCTCCTCCTCTCCTGAAAACACAGAAACATTATCAGAACACACCCTCTCCTCCTCTCCTGAAAACACAGAAACATTATCAGAACACACCCTCTCCTCCTCTCCTGAAACCACAGAAACGTTATCAGAACACACCCTCTCCTTCTCTCCTGAAACCACAGAAACGTTATCAGAACACACCCTCTCCTCCTCTCCTGGAAACACAGAAACAACATTATCAGAACACACCCTCTCCTCCTCTCCTGAAACCACAGAAACGTTATCAGAACACACCCTCTCCTCCTCTCCTGAAACCACAGAAACAACATTATCAGAACACACCCTCTCCTCCTCTCCTGGAAACACAGAAACATTATCAGAACACACCCTCTCCTCCTCTCCTGAAACCACAGAAACAACATTATCAGAACACACCCTCTCCTCTCCTCTCCTGGAAACACAGAAACAACATTATCAGAACACACCCTCTCCTCCTCTCCTGGAAACACAGAAACATTATCAGAACACACCCTCTCCTCCTCTCCTGAAACCACAGAAACAACATTATCAGAACACACCCTCTCCTCTCCTCTCCTGGAAACACACGCAGCCACAGAACACAGTTGGACCCTCGCCTTCCCTCCTGAAACCAAGTCAGTTAACGGATACAGACAGACACCCTCTCCTCTCCTCCCGTCCTGAAGGAAAGCATAGACGAAAACAACACAATCTGAAACAACACAGTTCAGCTGGTAGAGAATGATGCTTTGCAACGCCAGGATAATGGGTTCGATTCCCGGGACCGCCCAAACATAAAATGTATGCACACATGACTATAATACGCTTTGGATAAAAGAAGCTAAATATTATATACAGTATTATTATAACATTATGAAACTATAAACAAAAAACAAACAACAACCAGTCAACACAAACAATCAACAAACAGTCAACTGCACATGTATATTTATCATCTGATTTCAATTATGCATTCATCTTTATTCTGTCACAAAACATCAAAAATCAAAACTTGATGTTTTCACATTCTAAATATGTTTCCCTCCCTCTCTTCCCTCCCTCTCTTCCCTCCCTCTCTTCCCTCCCTCTCTTCCCTCCCTCTCTTCCCTCCCTCTCTTCCCTCTCTCTCTTCCCTCTCTCTCTTCCCTCTCTCTCTTCCCTCTCTCTCTTCCCTCCCTCCCTCTCTTCCCTCCCTCCCTCTCTTCCCTCCCTCCCTCTCTTCCCTCCCTCCCTCTCTTCCCTCCCTCCCTCTCTTCCCTCCCTCCCTCTCTTCCCTCCCTCTTCCCTCCCTCTCTTCCCTCCCTCTCTTCCCTCCCTCTCTTCCCTCCCTCTCTTCCCTCCCTCTCTTCCCTCTCTCTCTTCCCTCTCTCTCTTCCCTCTCTCTCTTCCCTCTCTCTCTTCCCTCTCTCTCTTCCCTCTCTCTCTTCCCTCCCTCTCTTCCCTCTCTTCCCTCTCTTCCCTCTCTTCCCTCTCTTCCCTCTCTTCCCTCTCTTCCCTCTCTTCCCTCTCTTCCCTCTCTTCCCTCTCTTCCCTCTCTTCCCTCTCTTCCTTCCCTCTCTTCTCTCTCTTCCCTCTCTTCCCTCCCTCTCTTCCCTCTCTTCCCTCTCTCTCTTCCCTCTCTTCCTTCCCTCTCTTCCCTCTCTTCCTTCCCTCTCTTCCCTCTCTTCCTTCCCTCTCTTCCCTCCCTCTCTTCCCTCCCTCTCTTCCCTCCCTCTCTTCCCTCCCTCTCTTCCCTCCCTCTCTTCCCTCCCTCTCTTCCCTCCCTCTCTTCCCTCCCTCTCTTCCCTCCCTCTCTTCCCTCCCTCTCTTCCCTCTCTTCCCTCTCTTCCCTCTCTTCCCTCTCTAACCTCCCTCTCTTCCCTCTCTTCCCTCTCTTCCCTCTCTTCCCTCTCTTCCCTCCCTCTCTTCCCTCCCTCTCTTCCCTCTCTTCCCTCCCTCTCTTCCCTCTCTTCCCTCCCTCTCTTCCCTCCCTCTCTTCCCTCTCTTCCCTCCCTCTCTTCCCTCTCTTCCCTCCCTCTCTTCACTCTCTTCCCTCCCTCTCTTCACTCTCTTCCCTCTCTTCCAGAAATAATCAGGAAGCTCAGTCTTATCATCGGTCTATTACTGAACATTACTATCATGTTGAAACATTACAGCAGTTTCTCTGTCTCTGGCCACAACCGGAAATCTATCTCAACGGTCAGTCCTCCTGCCTGGACAGTCCTCCTGCCTGGACAGTCTTCCTGCCTGGACAGTCTTCCTGCCTGGACAGTCTTCCTGCCTGGCCCGTATGGATGTGATAGACTAGGATACTATATGAATGGACAGTCTTCCTGCCTGGACAGTCTTCCTGCCTGGACAGTCTTCCTGCATGTTGAAAAGTAATCTTTCGATATGTCATTTTCTTACATTTAGTTTTGTAATTGACTAAAACAAGCAGAGAAAATTGTGCTTGAAAAATATATATTTTTTGTTGTTGCTGTAAGCCAATGGACCACAGGTTGAGAGGAACCTGTCTAACAGAACACAGAGGGTGTTCTTTAATGGAAGCCTCTCCAACATCATCCAGGTAGAATCAGGCATTCCCCAGGACAGCAGATTTTTCAACAGGCATTCCCCCAGGACAGCAGATTTTTCAACAGGCATTCCCCCAGGACAGCAGATTTTTCAACAGGCATTCCCCAGGACAGCTGATTTTTCAACAGGCATTCCCCAGGACAGCTGATTTTTCAACAGGCATTCCCCAGGACAGCAGATTTTTCAACAGGCATTCCCCCAGGACAGCAGATTTTTCAACAGGCATTCCCCAGGACAGCAGATTTTTCAACAGGCATTCCCCAGGACAGCAGATTTTTCAACAGGCATTCCCCAGGACAGCAGATTTTTCAACAGGCATTCCCCCAGGACAGCAGATTTTTCAACAGGCATTCCCCCAGGACAGCAGATTTTTCAACAGGCATTCCCCCAGGACAGTAGATTTTTCAACAGGCTGAAATGACTGAAATACTTAAAGAGTTGCAGTTCGTTTCAGAGTGGGTGGCAAGGAATAAGTTAGTCCTAAATATTTATAAAACTAAAAGCATTGTATTTGGACAAATCATTCACTAAAACCTAAACCTCAACTAAGTCTTGTAATGAATAATGTGGAAATTGAGCAAGTTGAGGTGACTAACAGCTTGGAGTAACCCTGGATTGTAAACTGTCATGGTCAAAACATATTGATACAACAGTAGCTAAGATGGGGAGTCTGTCCATAATAAAGTGCTGCTCTACCTTCTTAACAACACTATCAACAAGGGAGGTCCTACAGGCCCTAGTTTCTACCTTCTTAACAGCACTATCAACAAGGCAGGTCCTACAGGCCCTAGTTTCTACCTTCTTAACAACACTGTCAACAAGACAGGTCCTACAGGCCCTAGTTTCTACCTTCTTAACAACACTATCAACAAGGCAGGTCCTACAGGCCCTAGTTTCTACCTTCTTAACAACACTATCAACAAGGCAGGTCCTAGTTTCTACCTTCTTAACAACACTATCAACAAGGGAGGTCCTACAGGCCCTAGTTTCTACCTTCTTAACAACACTATCAACAAGGCAGGTCCTAGTTTCTACCTTCTTAACAACACTATCAACAAGGCAGGTCCTAAAGGCCCTAGTTTCTACCTTCTTAACAACACTATCAACAAGGCAGGTCCTACAGGCCCTAGTTTCTACCTTCTTAACAACACTATCAACAAGGCAGGTCCTACAGGCTCTAGTTTCTACCTTCTTAACAACACTATCAACAAGGCAGGTCCTACAGGCCCTAGTTTCTACCTTCTTAACAACACTGTCAACAAGGCAGGTCCTACAGGCCCTAGTTTCTACCTTCTTAACAACACTATCAACAAGGCAGGTCTTACAGGCCCTAGTTTCTACCTTCTTAACAACACTATCAACAAGGCAGGTCCTACAGGCCCTAGTTTCTACCTTCTTAACAACACTATCAACAAGGCAGGTCCTACAGGCCCTAGTTTCTACCTTCTTAACAACACTATCAACAAGGCAGGTCCTACAGGCCCTAGTTTCTACCTTCTTAACAACACTGTCAACAAGGCAGGTCCTACAGGCCCTAGTTTCTACCTTCTAAACAACACTATCAACAAGGCAGGTCCTACAGGCCCTAGTTTCTACCTTCTTAACAACACTATCAACAAGGCAGGTCCTACAGGCCCTAGTTTCTACCTTCTTAACAACACTATCAACAAGGCAGGTCCTACAGGCCCTAGTTTCTACCTTCTTAACAACACTGTCAACAAGACAGGTCCTATAGGCCCTAGTTTCTACCTTCTTAACAACACTGTCAACAAGACAGGTCCTACAGGCCCTAGTTTCTACCTTCTTAACAACACTATCAACAAGGCAGGTCCTACAGGCTCTAGTTTCTACCTTCTTAACAACACTATCAACAAGGCAGGTCCTACAGGCCCTAGTTTCTACCTTCTTAACAACACTATCAACAAGGCAGGTCATACAGGCTCTAGTTTCTACCTTCTTAACAACACTATCAACAAGGCAGGTCCTGCAGGCCCTAGTTTCTACCTTCTTAACAACACTATCAACAAGGCAGATCCTACAGGCCCTAGTTTCTACCTTCTTAACAACACTATCAACAAGGCAGGTCCTACAGGCCCTAGTTTCTACCTTCTTAACAACACTATCAACAAGGCAGGTCCTACAGGCCCTAGTTTCTACCTTCTTAACAACACTATCAACAAGGCAGGTCCTACAGGCCCTAGTTTCTACCTTCTTAACAACACTGTCAACAAGGCAGGTCCTACAGGCCCTAGTTTCTACCTTCTAAACAACACTATCAACAAGGCAGGTCCTACAGGCCCTAGTTTCTACCTTCTTAACAACACTATCAACAAGGCAGGTCCTACAGGCCCTAGTTTCTACCTTCTTAACAACACTATCAACAAGGCAGGTCCTACAGGCCCTAGTTTCTACCTTCTTAACACCATCAACAAGGCAGGTCCTACAGGCCCTAGTTTCTACCTTCTTAACAACACTATCAACAAGGCAGGTCCTACAGGCCCTAGTTTCTACCTTCTTAACAACACTATCAACAAGGCAGGTCCTACAGACCCTAGTTTCTACCTTCTTAACAGCACTATCAACAAGGCAGGTCCTACAGGCCCTAGTTTCTACCTTCTTAACAACACTATCAACAAGACAGGTCCTATAGGCCCTAGTTTCTACCTTCTTAACAACACTATCAACAAGACAGGTCCTATAGGCCCTAGTTTCTACCTTCTTAACAACAAGGCAGGTCCTACAGGCCCTAGTTTCTACCTTCTTAACAACACTATCAACAAGACAGGTCCTATAGGCCATAGTTTCTACCTTCTTAACAACACTATCAACAAGACAGGTCCTATAGGCCCTAGTTTCTACCTTCTTAACAGCACTATCAACAAGGCAGGTCCTACAGACTCTAGTTTTGTCTCACCTGGACTACTGTTCAGTCGTGTGGTCAGGTGCCACAAAGTGGAATTTAGGAAAATTGCAATTTCTCAGAACAGGGCAGCACAGCCTGGTCCTCGGATGTACACAGAGAGCTAATATTAATAATATGCACGTCAATCTCTCCTGGCTGAAAGTGGAGGAGACATTGACTTCATCACTACTTGTATTTATGAGAGGTATTGACATGTTGAATGTACAGAGCTGTCTGTTTAAACTACTAACACACAGCTCAGACACCCATCCATACCCCACAAGACATGCCACCAGAGGTCTCTTCACAGTCCCCAAGTCCAGAACAGACTATGGGAGGTGCACAGTACTACATAGAGCCATGACTACATGGAATTCTATTCCACAGTACTACATAGAGCCATGACTACATGGAACTCTATTCCACATCAGGTAACTGATGCAGCAGGAGAATCAGATAAAGCTGTAAAAACATTTTTTTAAATGTATAAATATACACCTTATGGAACAGCGTGAACTGTGAAGAGTCACACACACAGTTTACATACGTGTGTGTATAGTGTGTATGTAAACTGTGTTTGTTACGTGTGTGTATAGTGTGTGTGTATAGTGTGTTTGTTACGTGTGTGTATAGTGTGTATAGTGTGTAACAAACACAGTTTACATACACACTATACACACACACTATACACACGTAACAAACACAGTTTACATACACACTATACACACACACACACAACAAACACAGTTTACATACACACACACTATACACACACGTAACAAACACAGTTTACATACACACTATACACACACACACTATACACACACGTAACATACACACTACACACACAATGTACACACATTTCATGTATTGTGAAACACTACACACACACAAACACACACACACACTTAACATACACAATGTACACACATGTCATGTATTGTGAAATGTGTTGGAAAATGTATTTTAATGTTTAAAAATTGTATTATAATGTATATTACTGTCTTAATTTTTGCTGGACCCCAGGAAGAGTAGCTGCTGCCTTGACAGGAACTAATGGGGATCCATAATAAACCCCAGGAAGAGTAGCTGCTGCCTTGACAGGAACTAATGGGGATCCATAATAAACCCCAGGAAGAGTAGCTGCTGCCTTGGCAGGAACTAATGGGGATCCATAATAAACCCCAGGAAGAGTAGCTACTGCCTTGGCAGGAACTAATGGGGATCCATAATAAACCCCAGGAAGAGTAGCTGCTGCCTTGGCAGGAACTAATGGGGATCCATAATAAACCCCAGGAAGAGTAGCTGCTGCCTTGGCAGGAACTAATGGGGATCCATAATAAACCCCAGGAAGAGTAGCTGCTGCCTTGGCAGGAACTAATGGGGATCCATAATAAACCCCAGGAAGAGTAGCTGCTGCCTTGCCAACAGGAACTAATGGGGATCCATAATAAACCCCAGGAAGAGAAGCTGCTGCCTTGGCAGGAACTAATGGGGATCCATAATAAACCCCAGGAAGAGTAGCTGCTGCCTTGCCAACAGGAACTAATGGGGATCCATAATAAACCCCAGGAAGAGAAGCTGCTGCCTTGGCAGGAACTAATGGGGATCCATAATAAACCCCAGGAAGAGAAGCTGCTGGCTGTACAACAGCACAACAGTATAACAGTCTGTCACTAACCTAGCTACTACCTCCAGGGCTCATACTTCACTGAATGTGCAATCTGTTTACTAGGCTTACAGGCCACCTAGCTACAGCATATTCCTTCCTCCAACTTTTTTTCTTTGCCAGTTTCTTTCTCTTGCCATTTTAAGTACATTTGTATCTCTTTCTCTCGCTCTCTCTCTAAATGAAAAGGCCTTGAAGGCATATCTTTACACAGCTAGACTCAGAAGACTGTCTGCCGTAGAGTCTGGCAGTAAACAGAGCCCTACTAATCCTGTAGAGTCTGAAAGGTAAACAGAGCTCTACTAATCCTGTAGAGTCTGAGAGGTAAACAGAGCCCTACTAATCCTGTAGAGTCTGAAAGGTAAACAGAGCTCTACTAATCCTGTCGAGTCTGAGAGGTAAACAGAGCCCTACTAATCCTGTCGAGTCTGAGAGGTAAACAGAGCCCTACTAATCCTGTCGAGTCTGAGAGGTAAACAGAGCCCTACTAATCCTGTAGAGTCTGAGGTAAACAGAGCCCTACTAATCCTGTAGAGTCTGAGAGGTAAACAGAGCCCTACTAATCCTGTAGAGTCTGAGAGGTAAACAGAGCCCTACTAATCCTGTAGAGTCTGAGAGGTAAACAGAGCCCTACTAATCCTGTAGAGTCTGAGAGGTAAACAGAGCCCTACTAATCCTGTAGAGTCTGAGAGGTAAACAGAGCTCTACTAATCCTGTAGAGTCTGAGAGGTAAACAGAGCCCTACTAATCCTGTAGAGTCTGAGAGGTAAACAGAGCCCTACTAATCCTGTAGAGTCTGAAAGGTAAACAGAGCCCTACTAATCCTGTCGAGTCTGAGAGGTAAACAGAGCCCTACTAATCCTGTAGAGTCTGAGAGGTAAACAGAGCCCTACTAATCCTGTAGAGTCTGAGAGGTAAACAGAGCTCTACTAATCCTGTAGAGTCTGAGAGGTAAACAGAGCTCTACTAATCCTGTAGAGTCTGAGAGGTAAACAGAGCCCTACTAATCCTGTAGAGTCTGAGAGGTAAACAGAGCCCTACTAATCCTGTAGAGTCTGAGAGGTAAACAGAGCCCTACTAATCCTGTAGAGTCTGAGAGGTAAACAGAGCCCTACTAATCCTGTAGAGTCTGAGAGGTAAACAGAGCTCTACTAATCCTGTAGAGTCTGAGAGGTAAACAGAGCCCTACTAATCCTGTAGAGTCTGAGAGGTAAACAGAGCCCTACTAATCCTGTAGAGTCTGAAAGGTAAACAGAGCCCTACTAATCCTGTAGAGTCTGAGAGGTAAACAGAGCCCTACTAATCCTGTCGAGTCTGCATCCCATAGGCACTGTATTCCCTACATAGAGCACTTCTTTTGACAAGAGCCTCCTTCTTTAAAATTACATGATGTTGGCACTTCCCTGTATTCAGTGGAGATCTATCTTTCACAGTACACTTTACAGTTTGTCTATCAATCACTATCTAGATTCTAGAGCACACAGATTTAATAACAGCTCTTCAAGGTATTAACGTCTTGCAGCACCTGCCATTATGATGCTTGGGCCGTGTGCCAAATGGTAGCCTATTACCTTTTGACCATGACCCATAGGGTGTGAAAAGAAGTGCACTATATATTCCTCCCCTCTCCAACCTATTTTCACTCAGCTCCCTCTCCCCCCTTCCCCTCTGCCCCCTCCCTCCCTTTCTCCTCTGGTCCCCCTCTCTCCTCTGGTCCTCCTCTCTCCTCTGGTCCCCCTCTCTCCTCTGGTCCCCCTCTCTCCTCTGGTCCCCCTCTCTCCTCTGGTCCCCCTCTCTCCTCTGGTCCCCCTCTCTCCTCTGGTCCCCCTCTCTCCTCTGGTCCCCCTCTCCCCTCTGGTCCCCCTCTCCCCTCTGGTCCCCCTCTCCCCTCTGGTCCCCCTCTCCCCTCTGGTACCCCTCTCTCCTCTGGTCCCCCTCTCCCCTCTCCCCTCTGGTCCCCCTCTCCCCTCTGGTCCCCCTCTCCCCTCTGGTCCCCCTCTCCCCTCTGGTCCCCCTCTCCCCTCTGGTCCCCCTCTCCCCTCTGGTCCCCCTCTCCCCTCTGGTCCCCCTCTCTCCTCTGGTCCCCCTCTCTCCTCTGGTCCCCCTCTGGTCCCCTTCTCTCCTCTGGTCCCCCTCTCTCCTCTGGTCCCCCTCTCTCCTCTGGTCCCCCTCTCTCCTCTGGTCCCCCTCTCTCCTCTGGTCCCCCTCTCTCCTCTGGTCCCCCTCTCTCCTCTGGTCCCCCTCTCTCCTCTGGTCCCCCTCTCTCCTCTGGTCCCCCTCTCTCCTCTGGTCCCCCTCTCTCCTCTGGTCCCCCTCTCTCCTCTGGTCCCCCTCTCTCCTCTGGTCCCCCTCTCTCCTCCGGTCCCCCTCTCTCCTCCGGTCCCCCTCTCTCCTCCGGTCCCCCTCTCTCCTCCGGTCCCCCTCTCTCCTCCGGTCCCCCTCTCTCCTCCGGTCCCCCTCTCTCCTCCGGTCCCCCTCTCTCCTCCGGTCCCCCTCTCTCCTCCTCTCTCCTCCGGTCCCCCTCTCTCCTCCGGTCCCCCTCTCTCCTCCGGTCCCCCTCTCTCCTCCGGTCCCCCTCTCTCCTCCGGTCCCCCTCTCTCCTCCGGTCCCCCTCTCTCCTCCGGTCCCCCTCTCTCCTCCGGTCCCCCTCTCTCCTCCTCTCTCCTCCGGTCCCCCTCTCTCCTCCGGTCCCCCTCTCTCCTCCTCTCTCCTCTGGTCCCCCTCTCCCCTCTGGTCCCCCTCTCCCCTCTGGTCCCCCTCTCCCCTCTGGTCCCCCTCTCCCCTCTGGTCCCCCTCTCCCCTCTGGTCCCCCTCTCCCCTCTCTCCTCTGGTCCTCCTCTCCCCTCTGGTCCTCCTCTCCCCTCTCTCCTCTGGTTCTCCTCTCCCCTCTCTCCTCTGGTTCTCCTCTCCCCTCTGGTCCCCCTCTCCCCTCTGGTCCCCCTCTCCCCTCTCTCCTCTGGTCCTCCTCTCCCCTCTCTCCTCTGGTTCTCCTCTCCCCTCTCTCCTCTGGTTCTCCTCTCCCCTCTGGTCCCCCTCTCCCCTCTGGTCCTCCTCTCTCCTCTGGTCCTCCTCTCTCCTCTGGTCCTCCTCTCTCCTCTGGTCCTCCTCTCCCCTCTCTCCTCTGGTCCTCCTCTCCCCTCTCTCCTCTGGTCCTCCTCTCCCCTCTCTCCTCTGGTCCCCCTCTCCCCTCTGGTCCCCCTCTCCCCTCTGGTCCTCCTCTCCCCTCTGGTCCTCCTCTCCCCTCTCTCCTCTGGTCCTCCTCTCCCCTCTCTCCTCTGGTCCTCCTCTCCCCTCTCTCCTCTGGTCCTCCTCTCCCCTCTCTCCTCTGGTCCTCCTCTCTCCTCTGGTCCTCCTCTCTCCTCTGGTCCTCCTCTCCCCTCTGGTCCCCCTCTCCCCTCTGGTCCCCCTCTCCCCTCTGGTCCTCCTCTCTCCTCTGGTCCCCCTCTCTCCTCTGGTCCCCCTCTCTCCTCTGGTCCCCCTCTCCCCTCTGGTCCCCCTCTCCCCCCTGGTCCTCCTCTCCCCTCTCTCCTCTGGTCCCCCTCTCCCCTCTCTCCTCTGGTCCTCCTCTCCCCTCTCTCCTCTGGTCCTCCTCTCCCCTCTCTCCTCTGGTCCTCCTCTCCCCTCTCTCCTCTGGTCCTCCTCTCCCCTCTGGTCCCCCTCTCTCCTCTGGTCCCCCTCTCTCCTCTGGTCCCCCTCTCCCCTCTCCCCTCTGGTCCCCCTCTCCCCTCTGGTCCCCCTCTCCCCTCTGGTCCCCCTCTCTCCTCTGGTCCCCCTCTCTCCTCTGGTCCCCCTCTGGTCCTCCTCTCTCCTCTGGTCCTCCTCTCTCCTCTGGTCCCCCTCTCTCCTCTGGTCCCCCTCTCTCCTCTGGTCCCCCTCTCTCCTCTGGTCCCCCTCTCTCCTCTGGTCCCCCTCTCTCCTCTGGTCCCCCTCTCTCCTCTGGTCCCCCTCTCTCCTCTGGTCCCCCTCTCCCCTCTCCCCTCTGGTCCCCCTCTCTCCTCTGGTCCCCCTCTCTCCTCTGGTCCCCCTCTCTCCTCTGGTCCCCCTCTCTCCTCTGGTCCCCCTCTCTCCTCTGGTCCCCCTCTCTCCTCTGGTCCCCCTCTCTCCTCTGGTCCCCCTCTCTCCTCTGGTCCCCCTCTCTCCTCTGGTCCCCCTCTCTCCTCTGGTCCCCCTCTCTCCTCTGCTCCTCCTCTCTCCTCTGCTCCTCCTCTCTCCTCTGCTCCTCCTCTCTCCTCTGCTCCTCCTCTCTCCTCTGCTCCTCCTCTCTCCTCTGCTCCTCCTCTCTCCTCTGCTCCTCCTCTCTCCTCTGCTCCTCCTCTCTCCTCTGCTCCTCCTCTCCCCTCCTCCTCTCCCCTCCTCCTCTCCCCTCCTCCTCTCCCCTCCTCCTCTCCCCTCCTCCTCTCCCCTCCTCCTCTCCCCTCCTCCTCTCCCCTCCTCCTCTCCCCTCTGGTCCTCCTCTCCCCTCCTCTCCCCTCTGGTCCCCCTCTCCCCTCTGGTCCCCCTCTCCCCTCTGGTCCTCCTCTCCCCTCTGGTCCTCCTCTCCCCTCTGGTCCTCCTCTCCCCTCTGGTCCTCCTCTCTCCTCTGGTCCTCCTCTCTCCTCTGGTCCTCCTCTCCCCTCCTCCTCTCCCCTCCTCCTCTCCCCTCCTCCTCTCCCCTCCTCCTCTCCCCTCTGGTCCTCCTCTCCCCTCCTCTCCCCTCTGGTCCCCCTCTCCCCTCTGGTCCCCCTCTCCCCTCTGGTCCTCCTCTCCCCTCTGGTCCTCCTCTCCCCTCTGGTCCTCCTCTCCCCTCTGGTCCTCCTCTCCCCTCTGGTCCTCCTCTCCCCTCTGGTCCTCCTCTCCCCTCCTCTCCCCTCCTCTCCCCTCTGGTCCCCCTCTCCCCTCTGACCCTCCTCTCCCCTCTCCCCCCTGGTCCCCCTCACCCCCATAAATTAACTCACTAACATTCCCTCTCTTGGACAGCCCTGTGCATTTTTCTTCTGATTTCTCAGGAAAATAAATGACGTCATTTAGCGATGAACTGCTTGCTCAGGTAACAGTAAACGATTGGTTTCCCTATTACTCACTACATTAACTGTTGTAGCTCAGGGATGACTGGGTGTTAGTGCACTTCAAACACCTCAGGGTGAGTCACAAACAGTAGCTCTTTGTTTTTCCAGTGAATTGAGTGATGCATTCTGCCTGGTGAAAACCTATTTAATCTTTATTTGCCCAGGGAAGTCCCTAAATAATGTATTTTTTTTACGAGGGAGACCTGATTGAAGCTAGTTACATAGTGAAATACATAACGAGGCACATATAGGTCTCTCTCGTGTAAATTATAGTGTATTTTTTTTAGTGTAAATTGCATGAGCAAATAGACAAATCCCTCTGAGCTAGAGTTCAGGGTGTGTCTATTTGAAGATGGGATCTCTGCAAAGCGGTGTCAAACACACACACACACACACACACACACACACACACACACACACACACACACACACACTCTAACTCCCTTTCCATAGCCGCGGGAAGTAGGGGTGCTGGAAATGCTGGTGTTGAGATGGTAAAACTGAGAGAATGTGTGTCGTTACAGTAAAAGTATATATATATATATATATATATATATATATATATATATATATATATATATATATATATATATATATATATATATATATATATATATATATATATATATATATACACACATACACAACATGACCAAAAGTATGTGGACATCTGCTCGTCCAACATCTCGTTCTAAAATCATGGGCATTAATATGGAGTTGGACCCCTCTTTGCTGCTATAACAGCCTCCACTCTTCAGGGAAGTCATTAATATGGAGTTGGACCCCCCTTTGCTGCTATAACAGCCTCCACTCTACAGGGAAGTCATTAATATGGAGTTGGTCCCCCCTTTGCTGCTATAACAGCCTCCACTCTACAGGGAAGTCATTAATATGGAGTTGGTCCCCCCTTTGCTGCTATAACAGCCTCCACTCTACAGGGAAGTCATTAATATGGAGTTGGACCCCTCTTTGGTGCTATAACAGCCTCCACTCTTCAGGGAAGGCATTAATATGGAGTTGGTCCCCCCTTTGCTGCTATAACAGCCTCCACTCTACAGGGAAGTCATTAATATGGAGTTGGACCCCTCTTTGGTGCTATAACAGCCTCCACTCTTCAGGGAAGGCATTAATATGGAGTTGGTCCCCCCTTTGCTGCTATAACAGCCTCCACTCTTCTGGGAAGGCATTAATATGGAGTTGGTCCCAGAAAATCAAATTGTATGATTTTTAAGTAATTAATTTGCATTTTATTGCATGACATAAGCATTTGATCACCTACCAACCAGTAAGAATTCCGTCTCTCACAGACCTGTTAGTTTTTCTTTAAGAAGCCCTCCTGTTCTCCACTCATTACCTGTATTAACTGCACCTGTTTGAACTCGTTACCTGTATAAAATACCTGTCCACACACTCAATCAAACAGACTCCAACCTCTCCACAATGGCCAAGACCAGAGAGCTGTGTAAGGACATCAGGGATAATATTGTAGACCTGCACAAGGCTGGGATGGGCTACAGGACAATAGGCAAGCAGCTTGGTGAGAAGGCAACAACTGTTGGCGCAATTATTAGAAAATGCAAATGCAAATCCACTACAAACACTTAGACATCATTTACAAATGAAGCATTTGTGTTTTAGTGAGTCTGCCAGATCAGAGGCAGTAGGGATGACCAGGGATGTTCTCTGTTTAGTGAGTCTGCCAGATCAGAGGCAGTAGGGATGACCAGGGATGTTCTCTGTTTAGTGAGTCTGCCAGATCAGAGGCAGTAGGGATGAGCAGGGATGTTCTCTGTTTAGTGAGTCCACCAGATCAGAGGCAGTAGGGATGACCAGGGATGTTCTCTGTTTAGTGAGTCCTCCAGATCAGAGGCAGTAGGGATGACCAGGGATGTTCTCTGTTTAGTGAGTCTGCCAGATCAGAGGCAGTAGGGATGACCAGGGATGTTCTCTGTTTAGTGAGTCCTCCAGATCAGAGGCAGTAGGGACGACCAGGGATGTTCTCTGTTTAGTGAGTCCTCCAGATCAGAGGCAGTAGGGATGACCAGGGATGTTCTCTGTTTAGTGAGTCCTCCAGATCAGAGGCAGTAGGGATGACCAGGGATGTTCTCTGTTTTAGTGAGTCCACCAGATCAGAGGCAGTAGGGATGACCAGGGATGTTCTCTGTTTAGTGAGTCCACCAGATCAGAGGCAGTAGGGATGACCAGGGATGTTCTCTGTTTAGTGAGTCCACCAGATCAGAGGCAGTAGGGATGACCAGGGATGTTCTCTGTTTAGTGAGTCTGCCAGATCAGAGGCAGTAGGGATGACCAGGGATGTTCTCTGTTTAGTGAGTCCTCCAGATCAGAGGCAGTAGGGATGACCAGGGATGTTCTCTGTTTAGTGAGTCCCCCAGATCAGAGGCAGTAGGGATGACCAGGGATGTTCTCTGTTTAGTGAGTCCCCCAGATCAGAGGCAGTAGGGATGACCAGGGATGTTCTCTGTTTAGTGAGTCCTCCAGATCAGAGGCAGTAGAGATGACCAGGGATGTTCTCTGTTTAGTGAGTCCTCCAGATCAGAGGCAGTAGGGATGACCAGGGATGTTCTCTGTTTAGTGAGTCCTCCAGATCAGAGGCAGTAGGGATGACCAGGGATGTTCTCTGTTTAGTGAGTCCTCCAGATCAGAGGCAGTAGGGATGACCAGGGATGTTCTCTGTTTAGTGAGTCCTCCAGATCAGAGGCAGTAGGGATGACCAGGGATGTTCTCAATTTAGTGAGTCCTCCAGATCAGAGGCAGTAGGGATGACCAGGGATTTTCTCTGTTTAGTGAGTCCTCCAGATCAGAGACAGTAGGGATGACCAGGGATGTTCTCTGTTTAGTGAGTCCTCCAGATCAGATGCAGTAGGGATGACCAGGGATGTTCTCTGTTTAGTGAGTCCTCCAGATCAGAGGCAGTAGGGATGACCAGGGATGTTCTCTTTATAAGTGTGTGAATTGGACCCTTGTTAATTAAGCAACAAAATATCTCCACTGCTGGTTTACTTCGTATTTTAGTGAATGTAGTACGACATCTGGGAAATGTTGGCATAATAAATACTGTACACTACAGTTCAAAAGTTTGGAGTCACTTAGAAATGTCCTTGTTTTCCATTAAATTAGTTGTAAAATGAATAGAAAATATAGTCAAGACGTTGACAAGGTTATAAATTAATGACTTTTAATTGAAATAATAATTGTGTCCTTAAAAACTTTGCTTTTGTCAAAGAATCCTCAATTTGCAGCAATTACAGCCTTGCAGACCTTTGGCATTCTAGTTGTCAGTGTGTTGAGGTAATCTGAAGAGATTTCACCCCATGCTTCCTGAAGCACCTCCCACAAATTGGATTGGCTTGATGGGCCCTTCTTACGTACCATACGGTGAAGCCGCTCCCACAACAGCTCAATAGGGTTGAGATCCGGTGACTGTGCCGGATACTCCATTATAGACAGAATACCAGCTGACTGCTTCTTCCATAAATAGTTATTACGTAGTTTGGAGCTGTGTTTTGGGTCATTGTCTTGTTGTAGGAGGAAATTGGCTCCAATTTAGCGCCGTCCACAGGGTATGGCATGGCGTTGCAAAATGGAGTGATAGCCTTCCTTCTTCAAGATCCCTTTTACCCTGTACAAATCTCCCACTTTACCACCACCAAAGCACCCCCAGACCATCACATTGCCTCCACCATGATTGACAGATAGTGTCAAGAACTCCTCCAGCATCTTTCATTTTTTCTACGTCTCACGAATGTTCTTCTTTGTGATCCGAACACCTCAAACTTAGATTCGTCTGTCCATAACACTTTTTCCCCCAATCTTCCTCTGTCCAGTGTCTGTGTTATTTTGCCCATCTTAATCTGTTCTTTTTATTGGCCAGTCTGAGATATGGCTTTTTCTTTGCAACTCTGCCTAGAAGGCCAGAATCCCGGCGTCGCCTCTTCACTGTTGACGTTGAGACTGGTGTTTTGCAGGTACTATTTCATGAAGCTGCCAGTTGAGGACTTGTGAGGCGTCTGTATCTCAAACTAGACACTCTAATGTACTTGTCCACTTGCTCAGTTGTGCACCGGGGCCTCCCACTCCTCTTTCTATTCTGGTTAGAGCCTGTTTGCGCAGTTCTGTGAAGGGAGTAGAACACATCTTCAGTTTCTTGGCAATTTCTCGCATGGAATAGCCTTCATTTCTCAGAACAAGAATAGACTGACGAGTTGCAGAAGAAAGGTCTTTGTTTCTGGTCATTTTGAGCCTGTAATCGAACCCACAAATGCTGATGCTCCAGATACTCAACTAGTCTAAAGGCCCGTTTTATTGCTTCTTTAATCAGGACGACAGTTTTCAGCTGTGCTAACATAATTGCAAAAGGGTTTTCTAATGATCAATTAGCCTTTTAAAATGATAAACTTGGATTAGCTCACACAACGTGCCATCGGAACACAGGAGTGATGGTTGCTGATAATGGGCCTATGTAGATATTCCATGAAAAAATCTGCCGTTTCCTGCTACAATAGTCATTTACAACATTAACAATGTCTACACTGTATTTCTGATCAATTTGATGTTATTTTAATGGACACAAAAAAAAAGTGCTTTTCTTTAAAAAAACAAGGACATTTCTAAGTGACCCCAAACTTTTGAACGGTAGTGTCATTGCAATGATTTTATTTGTTGTAATGTTCTATCGTCAGCCAGGTGAGCCCTCAGGAACACATCTTGAGCAATAGTACTTCCTGCATGCCAAACACAACAGTACTTCCTCCCCTCCTCTCTCCTCCTCTCCTCTCCTCTCCCCTCCCCTCCCCTCCCCTCCCCTCCCCTCCTCTCTCCTCCTCCGCATCTGTCCCTCTGCCCAAGCTGTTATACAGGAGGTATTTCAGAGCACTGGGGGCATTTCCAGTTGACAGTCTTTGGTCCTTAAAAAACATGCTATGTAAAATATTGTGTGAGATAGCTTGGAAAATAAACCAATGTAACTCCGGATGACAACATAATCAAATTTGTTTCCAACATTTGGGCAGTTTTCATAAAGAAGTTAATTCCTCTTGATATGGTCCCGCCCTAATCATCAGCCAGGTGAGCAATAGTACTTCCTGCCTGCCAAGCCCACTTCACCACTCGAGGCTACAGAATATAGCCATCTCCTCCTCGTCAATATATCACACACCCAGCAGTTCAGGGTGGGGCTGTGTTAATAACGCAATCATCTATCCCTGTCCCACCCACCCACCCACCCACCCACCCACCCACACACACACAGGCTCCTGAACTCTGCCAGCCATCCCTGCCTAGCTGCCACCATACCAACTAATTCTACGTACAAAATGGCTACCTATTCCCTATGTACAGATGTAGGATCTGAATTTGAGCCAGTTTGCTACAAACAGGAAAATAATCCTGCAGCAACAGGAAATGTGAATTGTATGTGGATTATAATGAATGGAGATTTTTGGAGGGGCTAATCAAGTCAGAAATGTCAAAGTGGAAATTAATAACTTTAGAAGACTTTTTAAAACTCAAATACACTACAAGTTTGCCTTTTCTGCTTTGCAGGAAAATTCGCAGAAACAAAGGAGTGATCAAATTTAAATCCTGCATCTGTAGTGCACTACTTTTGCCCAGGGCCCGCTACTTTTGACATAGGCCTCTAGTCAATACTGCACTACATATGGAATAGGGTTCCATTAAGGATGCAGACCAAACGTTCTGCTGGAAGGAAAGGGGAGGGAAGGAGACTCCAGGAGGGTACAACTTCCTAAAGGGGAGGGAAGGAGACTCCAGGAGGGTAGAAAGACCTAAAGGGGAGGGAAGGAGACTCCAGGATGGTACAAAGACCTAAAAGGGATGGAAGGAGACTCCAGGAGGGTAGAAAGAGACAAAGGGGAGGGAAGGAGACTCCAGGAGGGTAGAAAGACCTAAAAGGGAGGGAAGGAGACTCCAGGAGGGTAGAAAGACCTAAAAGGGAGGGAAGGAGACTCCAGGAGGGTAGAAAGAAACAAAGGGGAGGGAAGGAGACTCCAGGAGGGTAGAAAGACACAAAGTCTCGAAAGCCATAAGCCCAAAGCCTTGGCTCAAAGACTACTGATTATATTTCACCAAAAGAAGGCGAGGGTGGAGGAGAGGGGATAAGGCGTGTATACACTTCCCTTTGTATGAGCGTGGAGCCTATTGCCCTGGTATCAATGGAGATATAACAGGGTCTGAAGGAGGCAGAATTCCTCAGGTAAGCACCCAGGGTTGGAGGGACTAGCCCAGACAGGCACAACAGGGCTGGGCTCTCTAACCTGCCAGAGGCCTTGGAAGTCTTCACTGTGTTGACAATACACCACAACGCTGGGGATTGGACTTTCACTGATCGCCCCGAGAGCTGTACGTAGGTAGGTCCTTAACAACACACATTCACTTAACACACAGACACACAGTCACTTAACACACAGACACACAGTCACACAGTTACTTAACACAGACACATAGTCACTTAACACAGACACATAGTCACACAGTTACTTAACACAGACACATAGTCACTTAACACACAGTCACTTAACATACAGTGCCGGAAAAAAAAGGATTTGCCTCATTTCTGATTTTCAAAATTGTTGGTTATTGTTGCATATTTCAGTATCTAATACTGTATAAATACTTATTCACGTCGCTGTTCGTGGAGAGGAGAAAGAGCTGAACCTGTCAATCACATGTCTTACAGAGACAACTTTACACTGTAGAAAAAAATACATGCAGTATAAAATGAGAAGCAAAAAAACAACACACACACACACACACACACACACACACACACACACACACACACACACACACACACACACACACACACACACACACACACACACACACACACACACACACACACACACACACAGTCCCTGTGGTTATATCCGCGGGGGGGAGGGCAGGTTTAGGGTCATTGAGTATTGTGTGGATAAAGGGGCTGGTGGGTGGCAGGCAGGTTGAATAATCTCTAAGTGTATATTGAGGTTTCTCTTTCATTATTTGTATCTGGTGTTAGCGTGTAGACTAAGCCTCAGCTTTAGGGCCTAACTGTCTCACTCCAAATACACAGAAACGGAAAAAATATATATATACTTTGTGAAAACTTGGATGCATAAGTTAACGTTGGTCCACTGAGGCAAAAAAAAAAAGGGACAAGAGTTGTGAAGAGTTTAATTCAATAAGAGAAAAGCTGCGAAATGGACAGTTGAACAATAACAGAGGACCAGAACATTAGTCTGATGTTGAAATGGACCAGTTGAACAATAACAGACGACCAGAACAGTAGTCTGATGTTGAAATGGACCAGTTGAACAATAACAGACGACCAGAACATTAGTCTGATGTTGAAATGGACCAGTTGAACAATAACAGAGGACCAGAACATTAGTCTGATGTTGAGGAAAGATTAGGTGAAGTGGTAAAACAGGATGACATCAGTGTTGGCTACGTTACGGAGTGCTCCCCTACGTTACGGAGTGCTCCCCTACGTTACGGAGTGCTCCCCTACGTTACGGAGTGCTCCCCTACGTTACGGAGTGCTCCCCTACGTTACGGAGTGCTCCCCTACGTTACGGAGTGCTCCCCTACGTTACGGAGTGCTCCCCTACGTTACGGAGGTAATATAATATTACCTGTAGGTTTATAACCTCTCACATAGTCTAATATAATATTACCTGTATGTTTATAACCTGTCATAGAGTGTAATATAATATTAAGTGTAGGTTTATAACCTGTCATAGAGTCTAATATAATATTACCTGTAGGTTTATAACCTCTCATAGAGTCTAATATAATATTACCTGTAGGTTTATAACCTCTCATAGAGTGTAATATAATATTAAGTGTAGGTTTATAACCTGTCATAGAGTCTAATATAATATTACCTGTAGGTTTATAACCTCTCATAGAGTCTAATATAATATTACCTGTAGGTTTATAACCTCTCATAGAGTCTAATATAATATTACCTGTAGGTTTATAACCTCTCACATAGTCTAATATAATATTAAGTGTAGGTTTATAACCTGTCATAGAGTCTAATATAATATTAAGTGTAGGTTTATAACCTGTCATAGAGTCTAATATAATATTACCTGTAGGTTTATAACCTCTCATAGAGTCTAATATAATATTACCTGTAGGTTTATAACCTCACAGAGTCTAATATAATATTACCTGTGGGTTTATAACCTCTCATATAGTCTAATATAATATTAACTGTAGGTTTATAACCTCATAGAGTCTAATATAATATTACCTATAGGTTTATAACCTCTCATATAGTCTAATATAATATTACCTGTAGGTTTATAACCTCTCATATAGTCTAATATAATATTAACTATAGGTCTATAACCTCTCATATAATATTAACTGTAGGTCTATAACCTCTCATATAATATAATATTAACTGTAGGTTTATAACCTCTCACAGAACCTCATATGATTAATTTCTTTCAGCATCTAGAGAGAAGTAACGAGTGGTTAGGGACCGTCTGTAAAGGTGCTATCTTTATCAGCATCATAAAAACGGATAATATTTCAACCACATAAAATATGCATCCGAGCCAAACTGAAAACTTATCAAAAACATGTTGGGTCATTTTAAAAACCGGTCAAACTGACATCATTTGGAAATGTGTCCCAGAAAATATATCCATATATAATTTTTGTCCGTTATTGCATTTTCTCCCCGGTCCCTAAACGTCTTTGCTGCGTGAGAGAAGCAGAGATGACAGAGGAAAGAGGAAAACCAATGTTATTGATGTCAACCAGATTGAATCGTTCATTCTATCCCTTTATGACATCATTCTGGTGAGGGTTTTTATTAATAAAGTCTTCTAGGGGGCAACAATAATGACAGAAGAGAAGCTGCGTGTACTGTATCTAATGATACCATCCGCCATCTCCGACTGTATAGCACATTTTTCTATATTAAGCGGGTTAGGGACGAGTACGGGCCTCAGATTTTCACTTAATTACATATAAACGGGCGGTTGAGGATGGGTTATCAGCAATTGTGGGCGGGAACGGGTGAACAAATAGCTGACCTGCACCATCACTAACACACACACACACACACACACACACACACACACACACACACACACACACACACACACACACACACCACTCCACACCCCCTAGACACTACACACACACACACACACACACACACCTCACCCCACTCCACACCCCCTAGACACACACACACACCCACCTCACCCCACTCCCCCTAGACACTAACACACACCCACCTCACCCCACTCCACACCCCCTAGACACTAACACACACACACACACACCCACACACCCACCCACCCACCCACCCACCCACACCCACCTCACCCCACTCCATACCCCCTAGACACTAACACACACCCACCTCACCCCACTCCATACCCCCTAGACACTAACACACACACACACACACACACACACACACACACACACACACACACAC